>NC_073352.2:10050000-10355000 GCF_027580225.2 Misgurnus anguillicaudatus | reverse complement strand
TTTATTCTTTTCCTCCCTCATTTACTGTTTTTTGCCCCATTGACTTCCATTATAACATTTATTGCTTGCAAAGAAAGCCATGACACCATATAATCATGCATTTTTGATTTTTGGTGGTTTTACCTTTTGCTAAGAGGTAAAATTTGTCATTTTTACTGTTGATCACCATGTGGCACCATTAACTCTTTAGTAGACTTGTGCAAAAAACAGAGCTTAATTTCTGGCTTGTACACCAATCTTTGACAAGCCCAAGAATGTGAAAAAGGTTTGAAAGTATCCAGGTTACAATCACTTTTTATATTGAAAATCTGTGATTTTGTGTTTTCTTTTCCATTAAATCAGTGACACAACTTATGAACTTGGCAATTGAGGAGTTAAAATCATCAAATTTTTTAGAGCATTTGGTAGTTTTGATCAGTACTGAGGGCGATTAACAGATTTATGAAAAAAAATGAAAAATTTCAAAGCATTTTCTCAAAATGTGTTAATATAAGTTTTGTCACCGAAATCATTCCATTTGCTGAAACACAGAGAAAGTTGTGGCCAAATTAAGACATAAAAAAACAAAAATGGCCTCAACCACCCACAAGGGTTAATAAGGCCCTAGTTTGTACCATTTAGGTACAGATATATACATTTGGTACCACTTTGTACCTTAGAGGTACTAATTTGGTGTACTTTTTAAAAGGGTACCGCCCCAATGACAGCTTTTGTGCCTCTTTTTTTCTGAGAGTGTACCAAATTTCAAACCAGTGTACTCACATCAAATTTTTTATATCTGTGGTTTTAATGTACAAAACTGAATAATGCACTTCAGTAAAGGTGTTATGCAAACAGTCTAAAATGTCTGGGTTATTTTTGACCCATATTGGGTAAATATTGCACAGAGGATGCTGGGTTAAAAATCACCCAATGTTGTTATGCAACCATGGATAATAATAACCCAGCCATTTTTAGAGTGAACACATGTAGAACAACAACATCAATAAAGAAAGAAAGTAGTGGGTTAAATGACAAATTTATAGTATTCATAAATAAATAAAAATGTCTGCTAAAATGTGTAAATGTAAAGTAAAATGTAGTTATATTATATTACCGGTAGATGGCGCTGCTCTCTCGTTGAGCTACAATATTCAAAATAAAGCCCATACATTGGCTGTTTCTCAATTCCAAGAACGCAAAGAACGGACCCGCGTCCTCGTGGAGATCGGCCCCGCCAGGCGACCCCGGAAGAACGAACTCGGAAGTTTTGCCGCAATGACTTCTGGGGCGAAAAGCGACCTCAGCAAGTCTGCACTCGATGCATCCTCGATATCAAGAACACATCCGGGTATTTTCATGCGTCCTCTGTCCTTGCGTTCTTGAGAATTGGAATGAACTTCGACCGTTAATGACGACGTAGAGCGAGGACACGAGGACGCAAGATCGCCGAAGAACGCACACTGAGAAACAGCCAACATTTTAATGATTTGCATGACACAATGAGCATTTTCTGTTTGCCTGACTACTGACTACTAATATATAATATTATTATATCATACAGATGTTACAATGGGGCTGAACATTTCCATCACTGAAAAAATGATTTATTGAATTTGCTAAAATTTTATGCTAAGTGGTTGCACACAAATAAATAAATGATCTAACTTGTATTTAGTTGAACTTACTCAATTGTTTTTAGTAATTAATTAAATTGAGTAGATCTAAGTTAAATTTACCAATGTTACTATTATCTAATGCTAGTTCTACTTAAATTTAGAAATATTAAATGTATTATACTACAGCACACATTAGCAAGCTACCCATAACTAACCTTCAATTGAAACTCTGATTATGGCTTAAACATTTCTAATGTAAATTATTTAAAAATCAAGGCATTTACACTTACAATGTAATGCTTTCTGATCAAAACAACACTAAACTGATACATGTCAATGAGACTTTTCTCTGCTCTACTCGTCTGCAAAACCACCTTAACGCGGCGGACCTGATACCGGGATCAAAATGACTTGATATAAAATATTCCTTTAATTTATAATGGTCTGTCATGGACCCAAATGAGATACTGTTTGAAACCTAAGAATCTTTACTTTCTGCAGATATTATATATATTTTATTTTAAGAAAGTTATTTCAACTTAATTTACACTATCCCCCAATTTTTTATTATTATTTAATATTCATATATTTCATATTTCTCAAATATGACAAACATGGGCAAGTCGTATATGAAACAATAGCTCTCATTCCCAGGAATAAGGTTATTTTGTTCTATTATCATCACATCGTTGAATGAATAATAAGTAAGAAAACTCACGTGAATCTTCAGAGTGAGCTGCCTCAGATAGCGGCCTCAAAATGGTACATGGTCTGTTAGCGTAGGTTGTCCTCTACAGAATAAGTCCATTTACAGCGTTTTCTTTGGTTGTATGCATGAATAATCTCTTGCTATTTATTGTATGTGCAAAACAAAGTACTTTTATATGAAAACTGTATTTTACATCTTTCACTTGAACGGGACTTCCTCGCTCGCTCTTCAACGTAAACAAATGGTTATTTTTTCTGGCGTTTAATGCCACCTGCTGGTAACAACCAGAACTGTCTCCAGTCTAATAAACGCCAAAAAAGATTGAGAAATCCAGTGTCAAAGACAGGGTTTAGAACACAAAAATATTTTTTAAGTGTGAAAAACAACATAAATAATACTATTTGTCACAAACAGCAGCTTTTTGTGTAACTTCAAAGGGTTTTCTGTAAAATTATATAAAGATGTTGCATGTATTCCAATGTATGTTATGAGGAGACTTCATATGTATGTAGGCTAAAATTGAATACAAGAAGGGTATTATTTCTCCCTTCAGTTGGAATAGAATAACTTTTGAATACATCAGGATAGAGACAAATATCCATTTTCCTCTGTAAGCTGACATTAGCTGAAATCAAACAAAACTGTCTGCAGGTCGCTGGAGCACTCAGGGCCAGAGTTGTACACTTTTAAATACAGACTTTAGAAAAAAAGTGCCTTTTTATTTTTGTGTTTATTAGAGGACTGTCACACATACAACCATGTTTAGCACTTTCAACAATGTTTTATATAATTTTTGAAATTGGATAGGCTAAATCTAGGCGGAAATCCCCCAAATAGCACCTGTGCTTAAACCCAACAACAAAACAGAAACTCTTTAAAATGCTAATATAACAACATACTAAACATTAATATGTTCTCATCATTTCTTAATCTTAATTAAAATGCATAAAATAATCCTTTATTTTGATATTTACTCTTAATATTCAGTCTCATGCAAAGCATGCCCAATTTTAGCAATACTGCTTTAATACAACACAACTTAAATGAGATCAAAATAGGTTGGATTAAAAACACATGTGATATGCCTAATCACTTTTCCAATATTTTTTATTTAAACCAAAAACGATATTGTAATGGATTCAATTTTAATTGTTAAATTTTATTCAGAATATTTTTTTCAGTGATCCATTGTGTAGCAATAATTTGACTACACCCATATTTAAACAAATCTGCCCTTACCTGCCTTTATTCCTGTGATCACCTTACCTGAACTTTACTCTTTCTAATTTCTCCTCTTTTGCTTATTTATGTATCTGTGGCACTATACAAGATTTATTGCTTTAATTTAAGTCGTATCCCTGAAGCACAAAGCAGGAATTTGAGTTAAAGGTCCACCAGGTTAACTTGTGGTTTTTCAGGATAGTTGATCATTCATTTAAAATATCTGCTCAGACAAGTGTAAGTTTAATCACTTAAATACCTAACATGTCTTGTGGTTTGAAAGACAAGTTTCTTTCATTCAAGCCTGTCAGAAAGTTGCAAATAGAGTTCGGTCTGATGCTAAAAGGTACACATTTTGCACCCTGTATTTAGTAAATAACAATAAATGCAGCAAATATTGTGTTATCTTGGATAACATCAATACAGTACAGTGTATGTGCATAAATAAAACAAACTATATCTAGATCAGAGGTTCAAGGGGAGAACATTTTTCAAAGACCCCCTTTAAACAGTTTCTACTGCATGTTTTTACACTTGTTTCATGTGACACACAAAAACACATTCGCTAAACATCACATTGTAGGTGTTTTCAGTGTACAACGATTCCATAATAACTAAAATTCTCAGTTATTGCCACCTTATAATTTCCAATTTTAGGTTTAATGACATTAAGAAATATTTTTAAACTAAACCAATGAGATTTAAACATTGTTTAATGTACATATAAAGGTTACAAACGACAATTTTGATTGAAATATTTTCTTATGTGTATGTTACATAAGGTTTGTGAATGACAAAGGTAATGTTTTGCATTAGGAGTGTAAGTTTGAATAGAAACTTGGACAGCCAAACCACAGAAAGAATACTGAACAGAGAGCGTGAGAAAAAATGAAAATCAAAGATAAAGTTTTTAACTTGATTAAACTGTTAATGTTCCCTCATATAGAAATACTGTCATGAGAAACAGTAAAAGGGTTCAGGACACTTATGAGCACAATAACATGCCCTAAAAGATGTTCTTAAAGGAAAACACCACCGTTTTTTAATATTTTACTATGTTCTTACCTCAACTTAGACAAATTAATACATATCTATCTTTTTTCAATGCATGCAGTTAATCTTCGTACAGCGCCTTGTGAATGTGTTAGCATTTAGCCTAGCTCCATTCATTCCTATGGCTCCAAACAGGGATGAATGTAGAAGCCACCAAACACTTTCCCTATTTAAAGACTGTTACATGAGTAGTTACACGAGTAAGTATGGTGGCACAAAATAAAACTTTTGGTTGGAGCTATTGGAATGAATGGGGCTAGGCTAAATGCTAACACATTCAAGAAGCGCTGCACTGAAAAATGATTCATTGAATTTAATCAATTTCTTTAAGGTAAGTGGTTGCAATCAATTTATTTAAGCTAAATCTAAACAAAAAGATTAGTAAAGTAAAATAAAATATAAAACTTTTGTTTAAATGTAGCTTAAATAAATTGATTGCAACCACTCACCCCAAAAAAATAGATTAAATTCAATGAATAATTTTTTTCAGTGTGTACAAAGATTAAAAGTGCACGCACATAGAAAATTATTGAAAAATTGTGTTTTCCTTTAAATATATAAAAAATAAAACCGCCCAAACAACAAAAAAACTGCAAAACACTGCAAACAATGTCCTATCTGAAGACATATTTACTGTAAATTTAATATCTGAATATGCTATTGAGTAGTTAAACCTCATCTTATGTAGAGCCCGACCGATAAAGGATTTTGAAGGCCGATACCGATACAAATGTGTGTTGGTTGTAAAATCCGATATATCGGCCGATATCTTTTTTTCAGAAACATGCAACAAAACATCTTTTAATTGTTATTCAATCAATGTATGTCTCGTGACCAACTCACCATGAACTCACTTAACCGTTGTTCTCTTTGCCCGACTCAGGCTGGATCAGCAGGTTGCAGGATGTGTGACGCGTTATACAAGAGTTTTGCCAACAGGGAGGTTGTAGAGTGCTCTCTGGTGGACAACCTATTCAACGGCAACACCCATGACATGGTTGAAGGCCGTTTCGTCCAGTTTTTTAAAAAATATTAATTTATCGGCCATTATTAATGCAGATACGGATAGTTTAAAAAATGCCTAATATCGGCCTGCCGATATATCAGTCGAGCTCTAATCTCATGTTGGGATCAGATCAATTAAAATTTGTGTGAATTTCTTTTCAATTATCATTTTTGAAATGCCTACGTATATTAATATACATTTTAAATTTAGTAATGCTTTTAGATGCGCTTGCCCAAAAATTGGGTAAAAATGTAGCTGCATTCATTCACATGTGGGATGCCTGATAATTGAACTTATGACTTTGAGATTACTATTGTAATGCTATCAGTATCTTATCAGCTGAACTGGAACTTGATTTGGAAATGAATGTTAATGGTTGTTGGCATCTGTTTGACAACAACAATAATAATAATAATAATAATAATAATAATAATAATAATACAGACAGTGCTACACCAATAAAGAAATAAATGAAATAAAGATCACCTTTTTAACACCTCTGTGAAGAATCAAATTAGTTTTGTTGAACAAATCGAATAAACATGGCTTCATTATTTTTCTTGATTTATTTTTTCTGTACTTTATATTTTATGTACAAGTCACAAACTGTATGTAAATAGAAAAATAAATCGAAAATACATAAAACATTCCAGAGTGAGATAAATAAATACAAAGATACCATCAGCTCATAATAACTGTGTTGTTATTAACTTAAAAGCCTAAAATATTTCATACCAATGTTACTTAGTAGTGAGCAGTGAAGGTATCCATTCAGTCCTAAATTAAGACAACATTGATGGAGGTTCAAAATATGCAAACGTAATTCTGCAGGTTAAACAAAATGAATGCATTTTTTTTTGTTAATAACAAAACTCATCAGGATTTCTTTCATTTTCTAACTGTATGTTAGAAGATCCTATTTACATGAATGTATACTTCTGCAGTGAACCAAATCATGATTAAGATATTACGCATATACCCAATGCTTACGTTTTCTTTATATCAGACAAGTTCTGAAAAAGCAAAATTAGTCTGTACAAGTTTTCTATTACTGCTCACATTATGTAGGTGTAACAAAAATATAAAGGAGTAAGCCACTGAAGTGAAATTGTCTTTTGCTGAAGCCTGTATGCCAGCCGAGTCCTTCATTGAACGATCTGAGGCATTTCACTCCATGCCTTGGCTTTCTTCTTGGCTAAGGCCATCCAGGGAGGCTCATCTTGAGCTAAAGGTGCAGTGGATGGGATAGCGGTCCTCTTACTCTCCTTCTCCACCATCGACGGGTTGGATATCTCCATCGAGCAGAACACTGTTCATTCAAAAACAATGGTTCATGTATTTATTATATAAAGATAAAATTCAATTATGTTTTAAAATATTAAACTCGATATATAGACAGTTACATCCAATATCCAATAGGGGGCAGAATAGGGTCTCTAATCATGACAACCTCACCCTAATTATTTTAAGCTATTTTCAGCTGAACCCCTTTGACCTAAATTATTTACTTGAAGTACCCCTGAGATTTCAAGTCAATATTTTAATAATTTAATAGCATATTTGCATATTTAACTTCAAAAACATTTATTTTTCATTCCTTTAAAATGTGGTATCAGTAGTATTCTTGATATTTGCATTTTTATTTAATTGTAATTATTTAATTTTGTTTTGTTTTATAATTTACTTGTAATCAATCACCCCAGCTTGAAAAACCCTGTATTAAGAGATAAACGTATCATTTAAATTTTTTTTCAGGTCGGTGAACATTTTCATCCCGATGGCAAAAATCTTAATTAAAAAAATTAAATATATAAATATATTGCCATGTACGACCATGACAGCATTTGATATTAATGGAAAGATTGTTACCTTTTATACATGGCTGTGCAAGTTGCTCTTGGGTGACTGAATTTGGTAAGCTGGGCAGAGAATCTGGCCGTTTAAGATCCTCCTGACAACAAGACGACAAGATTTGGAAAAACAAAGGACATTTGAGAGATGGACACAAAATGTATGTACATGACATTTTAAAGTATATACCAATGTACATTTTCTCAAACTCGAATTAGAAAAAACAGTACCAAAACATATTTATATTGTCTATAAGCTTATTTCACTTGATTGAAACTTCACAGGAGACTGTATTTTACAAAGTTTCAACATGCACAGATGACATTTTCCTATGAGAAAGTTTTCAACATGACACAAACCTGTGAGTTATGTTTCTCCGGAGAGGTCTCTGGAGAGTTGTCAATAAAGTTCCTCTGCTTCTGCCTCGCCATAGAGATCCAGCTTGGAGACTCTGTGTCACCAACAGATACTCGACTCACCGGATCTGCAGATGACATGAAATGTAAATCAAGATGTTTCATACGCTGGAGCTTTACAAAAAAAAGAATCCCCTGTTTACTTTATTAGTAAAATGTAACTACAGTTTACAGTACAATTCATGGTATAACTTCAACAAAAACACTTTTATTTCTGCTAACAACCAAGGCCATCCAAGGAAGAAAAATATGAAACATCTATGTGTGATGTAATAAGGGTAAATTGTATACATCAATAGCTGAATACATAAGCTTTCCATTGATATATGGTTTGTTAGGATAGGACAATATTTGGCTGAGATACAACTATTTGAAGATCTGGAATTTTAGAGTGCAAAAAAATCTAAATATTGAGATAAGATCACCTTTAAAGTGACACTTTGTAGTTTTTCAACCTTCATAATATATTTTCAAGACCCTTGTGACGGTACATCGACTTAAAATAGGTTGAATGACCCCCATAGCCTGACGGGGTCTGTATTGCTTTTACTTTTAAACTTGGGGTTTCAGGTAGTAACCCTAGCACAAAAAAAAAACAAAAAAAATCTGCTTTACGGCATTCGTCACTTCCTCCACTTCCTCAAATTCGGACATGAGATCGCAACTATTTAAGAAAAAAAAAACCAAGGGTTTGTCAGCGGAGACCAGAAAGAGAAAAGGGGAGAGTGACAGGGATCAATTATATTGGGCCAGCGTTCACTCACTGGCATGAACTAAAGGAGGAGGCTTTACTAGTAAGTAATGTTATATTGCTTGCATATGTAACTTAAGTCCTGTCTGGCGCCCAAACACTGTTTTTTTACGTGAATTTTACTGGAGTCTACTTGGAGAGTGTAGAGAGAGACTTATATCACGTGATGCTATGGCGCCGTGGTAGCGTCGTGGACCTACGACACGGGCGAGACGGGTTCGAATACACTTTAAGGCAATTTTTTATATAAACTTTAACCATGGTAGGAAATTTACAACATATCTTCATGTAACATGATCTTTACTTGGGGGGGGGGGGGGTCTAAATCTATTTCATGCATTCTGACTTACTAACACAGTTAAAGAGTTGGATTCCCGAATGCACTACGTTAGGATTCAGAACGTTTTTTTTCAAACATGAAAGATTCATTCGTAACAATCTTTCTTTTATGGGCAATTTCACTACAGGAAGTACAGTGGAAGTCCTTATATAGGCACTTAAACCAAAATAGCGAACACACACACCAATCAAGAGCTGACACGAAATCAATGTCACCAGAGAAGTGTGCTGTTGTTTTTATGCTTGTTTAGCTTCCCAATAAACCCAACATTATGAAAACAATGGGTATAGTTTTTATCTGGGGTAGCAGTGTAGTTGTGTGTGTGTGTTTGTTTAACGCTGGATTTCGTTTCGTAATTTCAACCCATACAATGTATTTTCGGCTATTGCTACGAATATACCCAACTGTTTTGTGGTCCATGGGTAACATTTAATCCCACTTTTCAAGACTACATTATTTCTACTACATTGTATCCAATATTCTTTCTGTATTTTTAATTTCACTCTGCAATGAAATATTACAAAAGACAAATAGATTGCAAACGCCATTAAACATGAAATACTGTTTGTGTCTTTTATTGATGTTGCAGTCAAAAGTAAAGATCGAACCGGAAAACCGAAATTAGCTTTTTAAAGACTTGAATTACCTGAGAGTTTCCTGCTAGACATCACTGCATCAACTATCAAATCAGACTTCATAGGCACCACCGTCTTCCTTCTGTGTTGGTCAATGTCTGGGGTCTCCGGACTCTCTAGTATCTCTGACTCTTCCTGGCCTTTTTGCGAAGAGGTCCGAGTCGATTCTCCATCTAAACCATATCGATGCAATACAGCGGTCTTTCTCAACCTCACTCCAAAACGGTTCCCTGAGGTAGACTCTTCCTGAACATGGGATTTCTCTTTTCTTACGGGAAACGACGGTGTACTGTGAGTTCGGGCCGGTTTGGAACGTTCCTCTTTTGGCGGTGTGAAAGACTCATTTGTTTGGGGAGATTCATCGGACGCTTTAGTCCCTTCAGTCTCTGAAACCCCTGGTGAGATCATCTGGAGCTGCTCTCTGACAACCCCAGTAGTCAAAGACCGTTGCCAGGCAGGGGCTATGGTGAACCGAGGTCGAACCTCATCGCCGGCGGTCTGCTCTGACTCGAGAACTTCCTTCTGTTCAGATAAAACATCGAGGTTTACTTCCTGAAGCCCACCAGACACACGGCGCTTACCGGGTTCCTCTTCCTTCTCCAGAAGATACACTGACGTATTGGAAAGTGGAGAATGGAGGATTGGACTGTCTTGCTTGTGAGTCGCTGTAGAGGAAATTACCTCAACCGGCCGCTCTGAGTTTAAGACGTTGGCTCTGACTGTCTGAGATGTCAAAGTAATGTTTTCAATATCATTTGGTTCAGGAGTTGACCGTCTTTGAACGTCTCGAGGTTCTCCAACATCTTTCTTCTCCGGTTCCACCACTGTCAGGTCACTGATCTTCTTATCTGCATCAACTTTGGTTTTACTTTCCAATTTGTCCTCATTAATAACTTCAACATAATCCTTCACATTCACGGCAAAATCTTCCGTCTTTTCTTTCAACTCAGTCTTTGCTGCATCTTCTTTGGCATTCGCACTAATATTCACATTGGCTTTAGTCTCTTTTCTAGGCACTTCTAATGACTCTTCTTCTGAAGTCTCTTCTGCAATCTCTACTGAAAATGACAGCGAATCAGAGAGAGGAACCAGAGAGGAGAGATCTCTGTTGGCTTTCTCTTGGAGTCGAGCGTCCACACTCTCAGTTTTCACTTCTGCTACCTACAAAAAAAGCAGAAGTTATACACCAAAACAAGGATGCATCACTACGTACGTTTATTGGTATTTGGGCTGTGAATAGTTATTGGGATGTTTTTGGATGTCCACTGAATCATAGCCACTAACATATGAGACTAAATGTGGTGTACCTCATTCTGAGGAATCATGATATCATTCTCCAGTGCAAGTCCTGATACAAGAGGACTCTTCAGGGAGCTCAAGACTTCCTCCAGCAATGACCCCTGATCCTTAGGAATGACCTCACATCCTGTGTCCAGCAGGAAGTCATCAGTCTGTAGCTGAAGTGTCACTGGACTCTCCCAGGCCGAGACCTCAGGCTGATCCTCATCAGAAACACGTTCCCCTTCTTCAGAGACGTCTCCAGCTGAGGATTTTGGAGGCGTTTTTTGACACTGGGCGGAGTCAGGCAAGTCTTCACGATCAGAAGTAAAGGAGGATGTCTTTGACTCCCGGGTCTTGTTGTGTGAATCAGGAATCATGGGTAAATCTAGACCAAACAAATGTATATAGTTATATAATATGCCATTATATCAAAAATTACCCATACATAAATCTATATGAAGCTTATTTAACTAAGTTCGGGAGGAGCATGGTCATGTAATCCAACCAACAGGGTTTCCCACACCTTAGTTAACTTCAAATTCAAGGACCTTTCAACGACTTTCCAGGTCCAATACCCTCAAATTCAAGAACTTAATGTGGGGACACATTTTAAGTGAGAGCAAGATTACATCGTGTTACCTTTTAAGATACATTGTTACAGTTCCCTTTCGAGGGAACTCGCGCTGCGTCACTGTGGTGACAACCAATGGTGAGGCTTAATAATAAAGACAGGGTGACGCGGTATCGCTATCTGAAATATTGTTAAAGATGGCATTACAAGGACGCAGTAAGTATGGCAAGGGAGACGCAGCGCCTCGTTCCCTTCTCAGGGAACAACAGTTACATACGTAACCCAAGACGTTTTAATGTGTCAAACACAACTATGCAAAAAAGCATTTTGGTATGAATCAACATTCGCATACAGAAAGAAGATATAAGCATTTAATGCGAACAGTTTAGCACGTGTGCTTAAAAAGTCTAGAATTTTTATGATATTATCCTACACTACACAGGGAATAATATGGATTTTTTCCAGAAAACTGTATATTTTCAACAACTTGCCAGGACCTTGAATTATTTCCCCCAGATTCACAAACTTTCAAGGATTTCAAGGACCCGTGGGAACCCTGTATATTTATAAACCATGGCAATCACAACCATCTATCGTAACATCATGGCTATATTAAAGTTGGGGTGCATCATTTCTGAAAAACACCTTGAAAAATGGGAGTCGGGACGAGTACCAAAACACGCTTGTAGCAAATAAGCAGTAAGGGGCGTGTCTACTAACCGACATCCTTGCCTGGGTTGCGTATGTGCGCGGCGGGTCTATCAAATGAGGGTCCAGATTCTATTGGGGTAGGGGCGTGTTTGTTTAGGTAATTTTAAATGTCAACACTGGCTTTAGAGATCATGCACCCTGCTTTTAATGTGTCAAAAAATGGTTAATACACTGTTACTATAATAAAATTATGGTTAATTTTCATTAGGGAAGTGACTTGGAATGACATGACCAGGGTATATACAGTACAGCAGTACAATTCAATTCAATTAAAATGATTTAATGTTCTGGTGTGCACTATACTTAAGCACTGACAGAAAACCTTCGTTGAGCTGGCTCAAATGTCTTGGACAATAAAAGAAACAGACTGCACTTTAGTGGGGGAAGAGTTGTCCAACTTTTTGGAAGTAGCAATATTTATACTCTGTTTAAAGCAATAGCACTGCCATTATTTATGTTTATTAAAGAAATCCATTATATGTAAAAAATGAGTTAATGTTGTAGAAATGCTGAATAGCAAAAACCACCTTTGAACGTTGTCATGTTGTCTTATTATATTTGTTTTAGCTTAATTTGTGCCTCTCTTATTATGTTGGTCAGTTGAATGTTAATTAGATCCAATCCATGTTCAGTAAAAATAATTTGATGCAAAAAAAAAAAAAAACTAGCTACTAATAGACCAACTGTAGAGTATTGTATACAAGTGTTTAATATCGGAATCGGCATCGGCCAGGAGTTGTCTGTTTAAATCGGTATCGGCCCCAAAAAATCCTATCGGTGCATCCCTATATAATAGTTAAATATTAAAGCATGTGACACGTACATTCACTTTCCTCTTCTACGATGATTGTAACTATCCGTAGTTTGTCCTCCGTCTCTCTAAGCAGCAGTTTTTCTCTCGGGTCTCGTCTCTTGTTTTCCAACATGTGCCGCTAAACGTGAACAAAAATTTGAAACATTTAACAAGAATAAAATACACCAAAAAAAATCTTCTTTGGTTTGGTATGATGAGGCTCCATAGATAATTAAAGAAGAGTATGAATAGTTAATGTGAAAGATCTTACGCTGACTGGCTTTCTCCTGGTGCAGGCTTTGGCTTTGACTGCGATGCGGTGACGGGCAGCCGTGCTGTCTAAACAGCCGTCGGAGCTGGCTGGTAAACTGAAGTCTGCTGGGACGGGAGCCTGAGGGGTGCTGGGTCTGGAAGAGCTGTCATATGACATCTATATATGATCGGAGAGGACAAGAGATTTAAGTAGGCATATAATCATACAGTAATTACATTCCATGATCAGGTCAACTGAGTACTGGGTAATTTCATAAAAATGATGTATTAAATATAAAATAATAATAATAATAATGCTAAAATAATCCAAACCATTTCCATTCCCAAACCCACAAATGTGGCATACAATTCTAAATAGATGGTTGAATTGAATGCATGATTTCCTTCCATCTCTTAACCACCAGCACAACAAGACTGCCAGTTTATATTTCAAGTCACCAATGCACACGGCACCAAACCCGAATATTGTCCAGCTCAATAAAACAGATACTGAACCACCAAAACCACAACTGACGCATCATGACCAATTATGATGATTGTCCTCAGCTATTTCCTTTCAAAACCAAAGACAAACAAAAACCCTGACGGCTGAAAAAACACTTGGTTACTGTTGGCAAACTCACAATCATCATTGCTAGAGTATAAACACCCATGTCCTTTGAAGATTTGGTGCCAAATCTCCATTTTGAAAGCCAACCGAAAACAACTTCTGAAGTACTCCAACAACCACACTTGTGTTCAAAGCAATGCACTGTAAAAAAGTTGGTTCAACTTAAAAAATGTACTATGGGTAGGTTTCCTCAAAAACACAACATTTCCAGCAAAAAGTTGAGATAATTGCATTTTTAAGAAATCAGATTAACAGCAATCCTCAAAACATACACAAAGTTCTTACTGTTTGCCCTAAGGGTCTGCCTCCGTGTTTTATAGGGTAACCTGGTGGATAATACGAAAAAACTCGTCAATGGCGGGGAACGAGTTAAGTTACCTGGTTGCCTTTAAATGTTAATTCAACTTACAATATTAGTTGACAATTATTTTTTACTTTTTTGAGTTAACTAATATTTTCAAAATTAAAGTAGCTGTGAATCAAGGAACAAATTTTACCTTGAGCTTTTGTTATATACTTAAACGAACATCCTGCAAGTTTCAGAACTGAAAACATCCTTGTTACTAAAATATTAACTGTTATTGGCACCAAGCCTATAACGCCTGGTTCTGGAATGTACCTAGTTATGACGTAGTAGTCGATATTTAAACACCACCTCCACTTAACGTCTACTTCGGTAGCCCCGCCCACTGGTTCACGCAAACTGGATAGCGTCCAAGCAACAAAAATGTCATTGAAGACTGCAAAATATTGTTCAGTGACTGGTTGTGGAATTAAAAAGCAATGCTGTTCCATCAATATATGGCGCAGCAATTTCATGTGGGTAATTTTTTTTGTGCTATTGCTTTATTAGAGATCGCTTGATATGACCTGATCGTGTGTAACATCCACAATGGAGCATCCTTGATATTTTTGTGTCTGTGGTCAAGCCAGTCATGGTTTTAAAACACAGTCAAGCGATTTAGATTCTGATGCACAATTACAGTGTTGTTTAAAAGGTAATTTCTAGCCCTGTCGAGTTTGAAGATTTGTTGTTTGCTACTTCACCCATAGGCATTGTCATCATTTATGTGTATCAGGTCTTACATGGGTTAATCCCTTCGGCTGCCATTTTTCCACACCAGAAGTTTTTAAAACAATTTCCCATATGTAATGAAGAAAATCTAGTTTACTACGGGGTTGAAAGCTAGTTTACTACGAAAACTGTTATCAAACCATAGCAGTGGGCGTTCACTTCCATGTAGTCTTCAATGCGGCCCAGCTCTTTAAACAGTGCGTTTCTCGAGCCAGCCTATTACAAAATAGCCTATTACTTATTGCGTTAGATTTTTTTGAATGTAAAAACCACATCAGACTACAGTATAAAACAATAAAAACACCCGATTTCTTTAACTTACTTTTTTAAATTGAAATAACAAATATTTTTTAACAGTGTCAGACCCTGCATGTCCTTGTGTTATTCAGTGTACTGTTTTCTACATAATTTTTTATATTATGTAAGGGTGTCACGATTTCGATTTTAAATCGAAATCGATCGAAATTAAGTCACAACCTTGAACTTCGAATTAAAAAATGTGATCGTCGATGCTGCCACGCCCCCATGTCACGTCCGGTCGGCTTGCCAAGCGGGGGAAAATAAACTCTCAGAAGTGCCTTTAAAAACATCCATCCAGCGGAACGCGATTTATATTTTAAACACGAGGGATGTATTGCTACAACTCCTTGAAATGCATATCATAAACAGGATTACTACCTAGTGATCTGCCTTCGGACAGAGCGCAGCTCTGCAGGTGCACGAGAGAGCCGCAAAGATGCAGCGGGTTATATTTTAAACAACAGGTATAATTTGCCTCAGCTCGCATGAAACGCATAAAACTGAACAAATACGTAAGGATTATTACTTTAGTTTATGTTTAGACTTTGGACAGATGCGAGAGCGCGTGCACGTGAGACAGAGAGAAGCGCAGCTGCTTATGACGCACCGGTTTTATTTCAGATAATAGGAGTCCAAGACGCGCGCATTAAGTCTATCTGCGTGCAAGAAGGAATTCTCTCTCTACAAGCTCTCTCGCGTAAAGTAAAGCCCACAAACCCCCATGCGAGGAAAAGCACGCAATGTGCATGTTAATGTGTAACTATAATAATAATAATAATAAAGGCATATAATTTTTTTCTTTAAAAAAAAAATAATTTAAAAATCGAGAATCGAATTGAATCGTGAGATCAGAATCGAAAATGTAATCGAATCGAGGATTTGGAGAATCGTGACACCCCTAATATTATGTATGATGATTTATGTACAATTATAATCTTGATATCTTTAATATTGACTGAGTACACTCTTAAAAATAAAGGTGCTTCACGATGCCATAGAAGAACCTTTTATGTGGTTCTTCAAAACACCTTTCTGTTTCAGAAAAGGTTCTTTAAGGTCAAAAAAGGTTCTTCAGATTATAAAAATGTATGAAAGAAATGCTTCTTTAAAAAACCTTTGACTAAATGTTTCTTTGAGCAACCAAAAAAGGTTCTTTAATGGCATCGCTGTGAACCTTTTAAGCACATTTGTAAGGTCATGTCAAAGATTGAAATCAATGCAAAATCAGTTATTAAAACCAAACGTGGATGCTCCTCATCTCATCATTAAGTTATGAAACTTTATCCTGGATTTCATAGACAGGGTTACAATTCAGCTTCTCTCCAATCCTTTAAAACATTACTTAAATTGCACATGAAAAAAACGTTTATTGACCTTTCTTTGATGCAAGTAACAAATCCATGTGATTGAGCTATACATGAGACGATGTGTATCCAGTCTTGGCAGGCGATTTGATCCAGATTGCTGTAATATCTTATTTCCAGCAGACAGACAGGCTGCTGGTGTGAACCACTGGAATGCATGCAGACCACACTGCTTTACTCATAACCTCATTGGTTCATACTGAACTGTACATCCCCTAGAGTCAAAAAACATTTCTGTGGGCTTTTGGTACTTCAATACAGAGATTTTGTCACAGCAAATCACAGGTACACATATCTGCTGAAACACAACAAACACAGCTGTGGCAGGTGGTGCACATCACATGTGAGGTCTGACCTCTGTACAGTTGAGTGTGGGTTACAGGTGAAGTCATTTAAATGATCTTTGCATAAGATGAATTGTTAAAGGGTCAGTTCAACCCAAAATGAAAATCCTGTTGTTATTTATAAACCCTCGTGTCGTTTCAAACCTGTATCACTTTCCTTCTTTTGTGAAACAGAAGATGAGAGATTTTAAAAAGTTGTTTAATGTTTTATGTCTATACTAGGGGTTCCCAAACTGGCCATTTATGTGTCTTATATAATGTCAGAAAAAATGTCAAAAATGCTCCCTAGTTGTCACTGGGGCAATGCCCTTCAAAAAGGTCCTAATGTGTACCATTTCGGTACAGATATGTATAATTTTGGTACCACTATTTACCTTTGAGGTACTTATATGAAGTCTTTAGGTACAAAGGTGTACTTTTTAAAGGGTACTGTCCAAGGGACAGCTACGGACCATTTCTGACCATCTGACAGTGTACATAAAAGCATATAAATTGACATATTTTAGGTAGTTCAGTAAAATTATATTTAGGGTTCCCTTTCATCATAAAGTTTGTCTATCAAATAAAAACGAATGGCGACTGATGCTGTCAGTCACTGCCTACATTGCAAAAAATGACTTTCTTACTAAGACATTTTTTGCTGAATTTTTTTAAATTAAGTTAATTTAAGAAAAAATGTAATTCCATTTTTTTGCTTGTTTTAAGCACAAATTAATTTAACTTGTATATGTTTTGTCTAAAAACTAGACTTATTTTCTTAGGTCATTTGCTCATCAAGAAAATACATCTTGATTTGATAATATTTAGATATTTCTACTGAAAACAAGACAAAAATACTAAGTAAGAAAGTCATTTTTTGCATCTCCTTTTGTGTTTCATGAAAGCAAAATCTGTACAGGTTTCAAACAACATCAATGTTATTAAATTATTATGACATCTATCCTTTTAAAGGAGCAATATCTGTTAATCATATACGTCTTAATACTTAAAGTTGCAATGTGGGACTTTTAGCAGCATTTAGTGGTGAGACTGAATTGCACAATGTAGTGACAAACGTGCCCTGTAGAGCTGTTTAGGGCTACCGTAGAAACATGACGTCGACTTTTATTATATTTAAAAGTCCCACATTGCACCTTTCAATTGTATTTTCTGATGGCACATCTAATATCGTAACCGACAAAGAAAAAATGTTGCAAATTATTTTCCCTTTAGATAGAATATCAAACGATGTAACATTTCTCACCAAAATCCAATTTCTAAGCTCACTACAGCCCGAGGCTCAGCTCAATGCGTTGCATAACAAACACATCTCAGCCATCGAAAGACCTGGCAGCAAAACGAGTGTATGTTTTTCAGTGGCTTTAGGAGTTTGTTTTGGAGCTGTTTTGGGTAGGTGCTTATGTTGTGCGTGAGATAAGGGTGTGTATACAGAATCGTAAAAGCGTCTCTTCTATAAGCACATGTACACGAACAGAGAAAATCCTGCTTTCTAATTTGAAATTCAAATGAAACGTGGATACAGGCAGGCAGTGACTCTCTCACGTTTGTGCTTGAAACAAGCATGTTTGGTTTTATCTGCCTGTGGCTGGCATAATCCTTATTCGGTTGTTGTAAAATACCACTGATAACCCAAACTTTAAGCTGTCAGTTCTTTATTATGTGTCACTTACAAGCTAAAGCAACACAACACCACATAAGGTCATTCTGTCTGACTTTATGGGCACACTCCAAACATGTTAAGACCACACAAGAGTTTAAATACTTGTTACTCGGATGAGCCACAGTAGATCCAGATAGTATTTGAAGCCAGACTAAATGTAAGAACTTGCTTTAATTTCTGCAATAGGATGCCGCAGAAATTATGTATTTTTGTAGGCAAAAAGTGTAAGCAAGTTAGCATCATCCCGAAGTCAATGTTTTTTTTTTAATGGGGCTTTGGTTTAACTTTTTAAATAAGATCTAAAACACACCCATTTGTGAGTTTTTAAGGCTTTAAAGTGTCTCTAAAAGGGTGGTTGCTAAATTAAGAGCTTGTTATAGTTGTGCGTAGGTCCTACGGCGTATGCCGCGACGGCATATGTTCCGCGTCGATTTTCATCTATACTTTGAAGAATCACGCTTGAAGATCTCAAAAACAACACAACACTGGCACAATTTCCAACCAAGAATCATTCAAAGAGTATTTCCTTATCAGGGGACTTGTTTTTAAATGTGTTTAATAAAGTTTGAAAGAGCTCTCGGAAGCTTGGTGATGATGCCGTTGAAGTCGATTGGCCGTGGTATAGTTCGCTTGCAGCCTTATCCTGAAGTATAGTCTGTTTTTTACGTGTACGCAAATGTACGTGCCCGGCCTGATGCACAACCTTGCAAATTATAGTTTATTTGACGTGTACGTATACACAGGCGTTCCACACATGCGCATTGTGACGAAATGCAATGCATCTTCTTGGCTACATATTATATTATCCTGTGAGCGAACTACACTGGGTTTCAAAAATCTGGCGGTGCACGTACACTCTTCTGATGATGAATATAGCGTCACGTGCACTGTACTAGGGACCCTTGCGTGTCCTGCTAAAGGTACATTGACATTATAAGCGACTGGCGCTGTGTGTCGCTTTTCTCTTTCAAAGAGGTTGTAAGGGGGCGTGTCTAAATCTGGTTGTCATAAACAAATGAATAAGATCCACTCCAGTAACTGACGAGAGACAGATGACGTAGTAGTTGCTGCAGAAAGTTGCTTATCATATGCATAAAGTTAAACTTTTCTCAACATCCAGCGTGACTAGACACGGCCATCAAGTCGCCAACGGTCACTGTTGGTCGTGTCACCGATCTTTCATTGAAATCAATGAGATCGTGTCGCTCTGCACTGCTAGTTGACGCTAATGTGAATGATGCTTAACTTCTGGGATGGCCTACAAAAATACATCATCCCTGCGGCACTTTGTTCATTTTAACATACTACTGTTAACTGTCAAGGTGATTTTTGGATTTTTGAGTTCAGTACAACTGTCCTATCAGCATAACCACAAAGAAAGTTTTTAACATTAAAAGGTGGACTATGCAGAATTTAACCCCAAAAATTAACTATAGACTCATACAACAAGTATTTCTCTCATGATTACTTATAATCCTTTAGAAGTGTAGTGGTGTTTATGTCTACAAGCAAAGCACATAGTGATAAAAATGTATAGCCTACAAATATTTTAGTGTGTTTATTTGTATTACCGAATTCTTACAAAGCAACTGGATTTAGTTATAATGTTTTTTGTTCAACACCACTCGGTGCATGTGATTATGCTTTTCAATAGGAAATGTTACACAAGCTTGTCATAGACTATTCAAGGCTGATATGTGGAATGTGTAATAGAGTTAAAAGATTCATGTGTTTGCAAAAGTCACCTGATCATCATCGCTGTCAGATGTCTCCATGCTCAAACAACTGCCCCTTTGGGTCAAATGTGACGTCTGCAATAATAGAAAAGCATTTTACAATCATTTCCTGTTTAAATGTTTATAAAAATATTGCTTCCCTTTTATTATTTTATTAAAAGAATAAACTCTCCAATAAACAAAACGTTATCAGTCACCCTAAATATAAAAATAATTTCCATGCAATACCACTGTGTTACGAAGAAACCTTTTCCTTTTTGTATTATTACGCTGCGTTCAGACCAGCCGTGGTAGAAGCGTCAAGCGTTAAGTCAATGTGAAGAAGCGTTGACGCGCGTCTGGAGGTCTCGTGGCGCGAATGAGGCATTTAGCATGGCGCAGTAGACGCGATTCCGCCTCATTCGCACGTCTAGTTTGCGCAAATGTTTTGAATTGAGCGTTGCCGCGGCAGACGCGCAAGTTGAAAAATTCGAACTTTGGCGGAAAAATGCGCCGTGTTAACCAATCTCCCATGACGCAAATTTCCGCGTGAATGTCTCAATGACTAGAATTTCACTCGCAAATGAAGTGAGTAAACTTAAAATGTTCAAGCTGCAAACTACACGCAGTAGGCGCAAATTTGACATCTCAAACGTGGCTGGTTTGAACCCACGGTTAGTGATAAGTCGTAATCGCTTATCGAATAGCACCTAAATCTCTGCATATTCTTCTAAAGAATACCAATACTGAAGAATACTAAAGAGTTTTTTTTAACAAAATCCCTAATCATTTCATTCTACACTATACAGTTTGTACTTTTTAGCGGTTTGTGCATCTGGTAACTTTAGTTTGGATAGATAACAGTACCGTATGAGGAGTTGAGGCCAGCACAGTGTGTAGGCTGGAGTATTCTGGAGGACTGCAGGGAAGACCATCATCATCAGAGAAAGCTCCTGTATCCTCAGCTTTCCTCCCGTAGATGAGCGCTGGAGGAGAACCCAGACGAATCGTTTGCTCCAGCTGCTGCTGTAGAGACAACCATAACAGTTCATTCATCTACATTCATAATGTACAGTGTAAAATAATAAGAATTTTATTTTCCTACATTAACTACAGAAGAGTCAAGTTTGAAATAGGAAAAATATTGAAACTCTTTGGTGATTTTTTTGTGTGTGATGCTAGTGGCCTAGTCGGATTCAGTGGATTATGCTAAGCTATGCTAAAAGTGGTACCACCAGACCCAGAGATTGGCTGACTGGATTCCAAAACGGTAAAAATCAAACGTTTAACTCTAGGGAAGGTGGAAAATTATCTTATTTTCATAAAAAGTGGAATGTCCCTTTAAGGTCTGCAAAAAATAACTGTAATTGGGCATCTGAACACTTTCCTATTTTTTGCCTTACTTTAAAACAGTAAAATTTATGGATAAGAACAATAACTATATTTTATTATCAGAAATACTCATGTGACTAAAGAGCTCACACATACTGCTGGATTAACCATTACAGAAACTAACAGTCATCACCAATACTGTTAGTTTCGGGCAGCTGTGCCACAAACCTAACATTGGATGGTGGTCTAATAAATTTGTTAAGCGCTGTATACAATACAGTTTAATAAAGTTTACAATCTTTATTGTCATCTGGTGGCTGAATGTCAACAGTGAATGTCAGGCCCTGTGCTAACTTTAACTCAATGTCCATCACTACTGGATTTACACTGTAACATATTATATCAGTTCTTTTGTAATTATTCAATGTCACATGATAATTCCCACACTTCTGTACTTATTATCTGGAATACCTGTAGAGATTTCACTTTTCCATGAATGCTGTCCTGAGATGCTCTAAGGGCCTCGGATGAAGGCGAATCAGAGACGAAGACGCTGTCATGTGACATGGCTTTGTGTCTTCAATTTGAAGGTCCAACATGGGAAATAAAGGAATTTAACTGAATCATTATTTTCTTATATATTGTTTTAAAGTCAGCAGACGTTATCCACAATGAAAAGAAGCCTTTAGTCATAACAATTTCTGAACATGCCAGACATTCTTGTAGAGAAGATACAGTAAATCATTGTTCAGACTGTTACAGTACAAAGTCAGAGTCTGTACAAATACAAGCTTTACAAAAAGTGCAGGCTTGTATTCAGTGGCTTTTCTGTCCAGATAAATCTACTCTTTTAATGCAATGCTTTAAGTTAAAGCATCTTCCAAATGCATAAATGTAAATACACGATTTACATAAATACTTAAGTACGTTTTAGATTAAGCAATGAGTCCTGAAACAAATCAACATACAATTTGTTTGCAGCGTCACAAATTGGTACTGTCATCTCTATGCAAAGCATAAAGGGTGTAGGAAAAAGTAGTAGCAATACAAACCAAATTTATGTTTATTTTATTCCCTTACCCCAACTCATTAACTTTAAGAGTCTGGACAACAGGCGATTCTGTAGAGATGATGTCATCGATCGATTGACTGCCTTTTAAAACGCTCCCTCCCAACGGGGTCGGACTGTCCTTCCTCTTTTTCTTCACAAAAAAATCCTTGAACGTCTGGAATTTGGACTTCTTTTTCGCTGGATTGACAAGAACACAGTAATTCATTTCATTGTGCATTTCTAAGAATGAATCGTGATTTAAAATAAGGTTTACAAATGGAACGCAATAGAACATATGCATACAATTACTCCATGTTAAGTTATGTAAACAGAAGAAGTTTCATTGGCAGAGCGCTGTGTCTCTTCGATCTGATGACCTCCAGTCTTGGAATTTTTGTAAACAGCATGTTTAAACAATCATGCTGTAACTTAGACACAAAGACCATTTGTAACAGGGTAAATTAAGGAGTCCCATTGACCGAGGTAAGACACATTTGACAGGAGAGCAGGTGCAGTTTTAGTACAATAAGGGCAATGAGCATGGGTTTGTGATTAACTTGTCTTTGTTAAATAATAAATGACTGTACATTTCCCTAAAAGTGCTTCTATAATATCTATTTAACTAACTTCTGTCATGATTATAGACCCTTTCATATTCCCTCTAGGGTGCTTATGTAACACTAATGTGTCTTTAGTTGCCAATAAAACCCTGATTGTATTGCTGAATATGGCTGTAAAATTCATCCACGGTGTTACTTTGGTTTTAAAAACTCATTTGTTAATAGGTCCACAGAGGTTTAAAATTGATTCATCTCAGCACATACTGCCGCACACAGCAATACTGCCAAGCACACCATTGAGCCCTATTGCGGGTTGAGTAACATTTTCTGTTAAATTGAGCGCCTTTGGTCTTTATAGTATGGTGTAATTTTACTAGACTACAAGAACAGTGTTGTTTTAATGCCATTAATCAATTTGATCATAACATGGGACAATCACATGACTTGCAGCATATATTGAGCTTTCCATTGTTTCGTACAATGAGGCTCAGAACCACGTACAGGTAGAGGTCTAAAGAAATGTACCCAACATGAAATGACACACATCACTTTTTACCCGAACACAATGTGCATAAATAATTAAAAAAAAAAGAAAGACCCGACCGGAGACAAACCTGAGAAAATTAGACCCGAGTCCAACCCGCACCAGTAGCAAATGTTTTAAACCCACTGGACCCGAATGTAAACGACACCAACTTGTGTGCAGTCTGCATCCCCACACGCACCAGTCTCACAGAATGAACCCCCATTGGCCTTGCATCCAATTTGGCCCACTGCCCCATTTATTTTCCTTTGCTACAACACCAAGGTAACCGCTAAAATGTGCATTTCAAATTGATTGACAGGTCTGTCTCAACAAAAATTACAGTCCACATGGGTGCACCGGAGTCGTATTTTGGGACAGACTCGAGCGTCACGCCGGAAATAGGTCAAGAAGTTGCCCGTAAGTGTGAACTCCTCCCTTCCATCGTCTGCTTGGCCTGATTGCTCTTTCGCAAGGACTTCTGGGTTGGTAAAGTGCGCGAAGCCTGCTGCAGTGCGGGCTTCGCTGAAACGTAAAAATGACAGGTGGGATACCCTACGGACTCGTAGACTAAGCGGGTACGTGCAATTTAAGGCCACGAGACCAAAAGTCCACATAAAGTGCACTATTTGGGACAGGGCCTACGTCACAAGTGCTCTTGGCAAACAGAGAGGTGGTTGGAAAAGGACTCGATGCGCACATATGCAAGTTCGCGTCATCTCGGGTCTGTTCGGCAAAAACACAATCATTTTAAATTACCCGTGACCCGATGCCGCTAATATTATACCCGACCGGTGTCCAAGGCACATGTGAAACTCGGGTCGGACCTCAAATTTCAGATCTAAGTGAACCCCCATGAAGAACTCTACTCAATGGTGCACGAGGGTAAGCTAATCAGTCCCTCCAGAAAAACAGGGTTATGCGATCGCATGGTTCAATGCATAATCAGCCAAAGTCCGCATATTTATGCGGGGGGCCACATTTTTTCAAATACGCCACACTTTTTCTGCATAAATTGCAGATTTCTGTGTGCAAAATATGCGGGGCTTGCATGATTTCATAATCACCACATTTTCTTAGCAGAAAGTCACATATATCTTAGCAAAAATGTTGCATTTACTTCACACAAGCGCAGCCATGTCCCCTGTTGCATTGGGGACATTATGAAGTGACGTAATTCCGTGACCACAGTTTTTGCAAGTTTCCACAATTTCATCGCGTAAAATTGCATAAATATCCCGCATATTCCATCGCATTTTTTAAGAAACGTGCCACAAGGATCAAGGATTTTCGTTCGCAACAATCACAAAAAAACTCAATCTTGTGTAAGGATGCTGGTACTGGTGACGATTCTCTCTGACCAATCAGTGATCTGCAGTGTTTACACGTCATGTTTTAGTATCAGTACAGCTCGCTTGGAACTTCAACTGAGGTGGTATTAAAAAAAGTTTTAGGAAGCCTACCAAGTATTGTACTCGGTGGAACCACTCAAAAGTGAGCAGTACCATATTATCCAATGGAAAAGCGCCAATTGAAAACATAAATAGAGTTTGGTGTAACCAGTTTTAATAATTAGACACAAAATGTTATAAAAGGTTAAGACAAAGGTTAAAACAAACAATAAAAGGTCAGTCTTCATTACTGAATAAAGCATGCCGAGTGAACAATGATGGGATAATGACCTTTAATTTGGGCACATGCACTATTCTCAAAGTTCTTTGCTTGTTGTGGCAGGGGCAATTTTTAAATATAACAATATTGTATGATTCTGTGCCAGATCACATTACACTGACATGCACTGACACAATCATAGTCTGTACACTGGGGCATGTGTCTTAACTAACATTGCAATACTTAATACTCAATGGAATAACAAGCATAAAATAAATAGACCACATTAAACTGGGAAGCTCAAACCTAGCATCTCATGCACTTCAGACACTGGAAACACAATGATAAAGTCTAGGTATGGCCTGATAAATCGGCCGATGATGTTTGCTATACTTCTCAATGAATTACGTTGAAATGCCGCTACATCCAAAAGCCAGAGGGCGCTCTCATGCAGAAACTCAATTTATGCCGCAGAAGAAAAACCGCAGCTCCAGGAAATGGCTTAAACATACATTATTATTGCTGTTCTTCAAACCCATTTTCATGATTTCAGATTGATATGGTCTTATACTGATCAAAAGCCGTAGCGCATGAGAAAACTGTACATAATATCGGCTGTGCGATTCAGAATCGTTATCGGTCAGGCATTATTAGTGTGTATCTGCATTTATCGTCCCATCTCTAATAAAGTCCCCCTTAAGATCTTACAGAGCGAGAAACCTCGAATTTCAGGACACAAGATAATGACTTCAGGCTTTGTCCGCTGGTGTTCACTTACTGGTTGACATCCTGTCTCTCCCACTCTCATCATGGGTTAAGTCACATGATGTAGATGTACTATTAATGTCTACAGTCTCCAGCTGCGGCTGTCTGAAGGGAGTAAACAACACAGAGAGAGCCTGTGGCCTCTTTTAAATCACTCAATGCTCAGTTATATCATGACACAGTAAGGGATGTTAAATATTGTCTTCCAAGCACAAAGACTCAGTATGAGTAAATGTGGCCACATTAAATGCTCAGTGCCCCGGGAGAGAAGTTCACATTTGCAGTTTATTCTGTGGTTTCGCTTCAGGGACGTACAATGAAACCGTTTATGCTAATACATCATAGAAAGACTAAATAAAATATGAATGACTGCTGTATATTAATTGATATTCAAATAGTAGTCAGATTTAGTCAGATATGACCCCTTGGATTAGTCATGCTCCATCTACTACTACATATTTTTAACAAAAAAAAAAAAACTACATTACTATGACTTAACTGATAGAGCTCAGATCATTTCATGCAGTACATTAATGGTAAGCACAGTAAAAATAAAATAAAATCATATCATAAAATGGTCCCAAGCTTTTATTGGGGTGGTACATTTTCAAAAAGTACACCTTTGTACCTAAAAGGTTCATTTTAGTACCTCAGATGTACATACTGGTACCAAAGAGTGCATATTATTACCCTTAAAGGTACATATTGGCACCAAGTGTATACATATCTGAACCTAAATGGTACACATTAGGACCTTTTCTCAAAGCCCCAGTGACAGCTGCTGACAATTTGGACTGACAGAGCATCATACATGTATATCATACAGTGAGTGTATGTAACTCATTCACCAACAGCACAGAAGCATCCTGTGACGTCAGTACGTATGCAAGATTACCCGACTGGCGTACCTCCAAACACGCTCTAAACATTGACCAACTCTTGAACCTAATAGACTTAGACAGACCCACAATCCTATGAGGAGCTTGGCTTCCCTCTCTAAGTGTCCTTGGGTAATCTGCATCATTGAGTGGGCATCTGCAGGATCTGACTCTAGTTTGGGACTTCCTGCTTCCCACAATGAATCCAAGTGAAAGCTGCATGTCGGACAACAGAAAGCAAGCTCGTACGGGACATACAAACAGTGGCTTTGTATTAGCTGCATCATTGAAGTATTGTATGTCCTCAGTGAGTATGGCGAGTATCCTAATCTTTAATGTGTGATATCTAAGGAGGCTTAATGTATAGCAGCATGAGATTGGAGCTCTGGAAGGGTTCATCTAGTGCAGTGGTTCTGGGGGGCACGAGGGGGACCCCAGTTTGACATTTGATAAAATAGTCAAAATGTTTAAGAACCACTTTTCTCTCTACACACTTAAAAAGTAGAAGAGAAGACATGGACATTACCTGAACATTCTTCTGCTGCTTCTGATGTTTCACTAGCGCATGTGACATCTAGAGATCCTGATGCCATGATGTCACAATCACTAATGGAAGAGAAAGTTATAAATACATTACTATGGAAAAAAACATGAAAAAACAAAGACGTATGTATTAACCTGAGTATTCAATGTGAAGCTTTGTGAGAGCTGAAATGACAATCTCATTAACTCCAATAGAAACCTCATAACTTAACTCTTTAAGACGACATACAGTATCATGAAAATCTGACTTTTTCCATGTTTAAGTGCAATAATTTGGTCCCCAGTGCTTCTATCAACATAGAAAATGTGAAAAAGAACAACTCGGTAACTTAGTTTTGGTAAATCACTCTCTGAAAGCATGCGAAAAAACAGGTCCCTGAAATCTGGCTCCCCCCGCGATGCCAGAAGGGGAGAACACCGCCCCCCAATCTGCACCACCCAACCACAGCACCCCCACGCAGCGCAGAGACCAACTCATTTGCATTTAAAAGGACACACCCCAAAACACCAACTTACACCGACATGTTTCTTAAATCAACAAAGTGGCAATTTTAACATGTTATAATAAATTATCTATATTATATTTTGAGCTAGAACATTACATAGGTATTCTGGGGACAACAACGATTTATTTGACATCTTAAAAAAGTCTTGCAAATGTCCCCTTTAAAGTTACAGTTCATTCATTTAAAGCCCATTTGTCTTTCACATAGTTAATAAATATGTAGCAGTTTACTGCTGTCCTGTATGTTAGTATGTCCACACCCACGCCAGTATATCTGTTACACCCAAAGATGCACAGCAGGTGATAAGCTGATATTTACTCATGATCTTACGGCACTGGAGCCGACTCAACAGATCCGCAGTATCTTAAAGACCAGACCTGCTGACACCAGCAGCCCAACCTGATTCCAGATCAGCTGGGACTTTAGTGTTTCCTGGATTAGCTTGTTCAGTGAAACACTGCCAGCTTACCAGAAGGAAACCCTCTAACAGTATCTGTGACAGGCAGCCACAGCTCCAGACCAGAGGAATGACCAAACAGGATGTGAAGGGAATTCGCAATCTAGTTCAACATGCACAGCGGTCGCATCCCTCAACAGGGATTATTCTATTTTAAGAAAGTCTGGTTGGATGCTTGCTTGACTTGCTCACTACTTAGTAGATAGGTCCTAAAAGTTATTATAATAGCACATGTTAATTATGTTTTAAACATATATTTTTTCACACAAAACATTCATATATATATATGAATATAAATATAAATCTGGTGCTATAGTGGTGCCATATATATAGTTGGGTTCCAAAACGAGATAACTCTGTTTTCAAAATTTTTGTCAAAACATGAAAATAGTTTTTTTGAAGATTTGTTACTTAGCACTATTTTATTTGTTATGAAGGCTTAAATTAAAACAAACCAATTGCAGTTCGATTGTTATTAATGAAAGGCACAATAAAAAAATACATTTTGTGCAAAAAAAATTGAAAAAGGAGGTTGTCTCATTTTGGAACCAAACTCTTTATATATATATATATATGGCAGGCTGCACATTTTTAGATAAAAGTGAAGTCCGTAAGTGTCAACAAGCTTCTACTGTAAAAACTGTATGCCTGGGACATTTAGCATTTGTAAAATGAAATTATAATGTGATAATTGTAATGTTGCATCCAAGTAAACACTAGATACACACCTAAAATAAATGTAAACTCCAATTCAAATAAACAGTACATTTTAATTAAACTGTAGAAAATTTACTGTACATGGGCCTCTTAGGTTATTTATTTAATCTAATGTTACCCCTCTCCCATCTCCTCTCAAAACAGTTCCAAGACCATCACCATCATCTACTTCCTGTAAAAAAAGAACTAAACAGTGGCGGCTGGTGACTTTTCTTCCGAGGGGCGCTAATTTAAAGTACACTTAATTTTTTTTGCTAAACAGCACTAAAAGCTTGTAATCATAGGGGAACCATTTTTAATGCTATATAGTACATATAAAGCACCTATGAAGAACAATCCGGGGGTGATATAGCACCACTATAGCACCAGATATGGTTTTATATAGCACAATATGGTTCTACAAAGATGCTATTTGGAACATAAAATGGTTCCCCTATGATTACGAGCCAGTGAACCACTTTTAGTGCTATTTAGCACCGTTCAGTGCGTCATGTGCACCTGTGTGCATCATGCATCTTGTCAAAATACAAACCTGCTGCACATGCAAGATACTCGCAAGACACTAACTTAATAATAAACTGAGATTAAGCGAATATTGAGCGTCACTTTTATCATAAACCTTTCAGATGTGTGTGCAGCAGGTAAGGATGGGTACCAAAACCCGGTATTAAACTGGCCCCAGGGCTAAATTATGAAAGACCGTAGTATCAGTAAGATCTGACGCTATCGGTTCTGCTTTCAGTTCTGGAGAAAAAAATAAATGTACTATGTATTCTTGCTTAATAATGTTTTCGTGCACATTTTATCTCACCAAACATTTCGAGCAGACAGAAACTGTGTCCCAATTCAAGGGCTGCGACCTTCTAAGCATGAGACCTTAAAAGGTGAGCACTCGGTCCTTCAAGGTGGCAGCCTCAGAAGTCCGCGAAGAGAACTGAAATGAGACGATCTAACCTCCAAGGACCCATAATTTGCTTCACCTGCTGCACGCGCCCACCGCGCCTGTCAGGCATGTATGCTAAAATCGTGTTGAATCAACATTGTTCACGTCATTTAAAATAAATGTGCAATCTCCCTAATTGGTTTGCTTACCTTACGTTGAAATTCTGTTCATTTCTTTTGGAAGAATTGACGTTATGCATTCAACAAATGTTCTATTTTTAAAATCCCAAATAAAAAAAATCAGTATGTAAACATTTATTTGGCTAAATGCCCAGCAGCAGTTCAAGTTAGTTTACAAAATAGCCTACATATAAATATCCTATTTAGAGTATTTTTTCTGCAGCTTTCATGCTGGTGCATTAACAAATATGTATAATATTTAGAAATGATATCCAGAAAATAATTTGTAATAATAAAATGCAGACACATACACTGAAAAAAATGATTCATTGAATATAATCAATTTTTTTTAGGTAAGTGGTTGCAATCAATTTATTTAAGCTACATTTAAACAAAAGTTTTATATTTTATTTTACTTTACTAATCTTTTTTGTTTAAATGTAGCTTAAATAAATTGATTGCAACCACTTACCTTAAAAAAATTGATTAAATTCAATGAATAATTTTTTTCAGTGCAATTAACTTAATCATGTGAACATAGGTTCATGATCAAATGTTAACTTTGGACACAGTACTGATAAGAATACCGTTAAAGTACCGGACCGTTAAGCAGTATCAGTAAGAGTAGTAATACCGTTAAAACCTTAATGATACCCATCCCTAGCAGCAGGCACTTATTTTGACAAGACGCATAATGCACATGGTTCACATGACATGCCAAACACATATTTTGACATGACAAGCCACACACATGCACTGAAAAAAATGATTCATTGAATTTAATCAATTTTTTTAAGGTAAGCGGTTGCAATCAATTTATTTAAGCTACATTTAAACAAAAAAGATTAGTAACGTAAAATAAAATATAAAACTTTTGTTTAAATGTAGCTTAAATAAATTGATTGCAACCACTTACCTTAAAAAAATTGATTAAATTCAATGAATCATTTTTTTCAGTGTGATGGCCTAAATACATGTTGTGACGAGCTTTGCATCGTGCGCCCTCAAAAAAGAAGTCACCGGCCACCACTGGAACTGAACCTGGTTCAGAGTAGTCTCCGCTACATTATTTAAACAAAATAACAATAAAATAATGACACTTCTAGTATAACCCCTCGTTCAGACAGCCAGTGACGTTATCGCTGTGTGTCGCTTGTCTCTTTCAATGAGGCGTTTCTAAATCTGCTTGTCATAAACAAATGAGTACCATCCACGGCAGTAACTGACGAGAGAAGGATGACGTGAACTCCACTGCTTTGTTCTCATTGGTAGTCGCTCCCGAAAGTCGCTCGACATTTGCATAAAGTTAAACTTTTCTTAGCTTTCTCGCGTTGCTGGACACGCCCATACGGTCGCCAACTTTCACTTTCGCTCGTGTCGCCGGAAGTCGCCAGGATTCCATTGAAATGAATGGGATCATGTCGCTCTGCTACTACTTGTCGTTGGCTGTCTGAATGGGGCGTAACACTGGCAAACCCTTAAATGAGCTTTTATTTCCTAAGCAAGGAGCGGGATGATTGGATATGTTTAAAGTCCCTGTAAAGTCTGATATTAAGAGTGTTTTAAATTTGTTACACAACAGACAAATGTGTTATTAACCACCAAACCAAATTTAAAGGAACAGTATGTAAGAAATGTATATCAATTAATCATAAAATGGCACTGATTTGTCACTACTAGACATTAAGAAATAATTTTCATTTCAAATACTTATATCAGTGACAACAGTGGTCTGGCCAGTATATTATTTAAATTATGAAAAAATTAAAAAAATAAATAAAAAACTGTTTAAAAAACTAACTCTGCAATTCAGTACTATAGTCTTTGTGGCATGTTTCACCAATACATTTAACATTCATAATGCATTTAGAAACGTTTTTTAAGATTGACTTTACAAGGACTTTTTACAAGGATCTTAATCAAATTCTGTTTTGCAATCTCAAACAAACTGGAAAATTAATATAATGCCTAAGCATTTGTGCCATGCCTGTTAGACAGAGACAGTAAAAAAGGAAAATACTGGGATGAGAAAGAAAAGTAAAAGAAGAGTAAGAAAAACTGGAATGAGGACAATGCTGACTACATTTTAACTTGTAGCACTTGCAGCAGCAGACTGATTTATGCGCCCTCTTTTGTCAGTTTTATACCTGATACTAACATGTTGTGTAAATATAAGATGTATCTGTACTTTTATATTTGCTTTATTTTGGCCACCCTCCTCCTCTCTAAATATCAGCATTTGCCATTTAACTTCTCTAAAAGAATAAAACAATCCAACAAAACTTGTGTTACTGCCCCTCCCATTTTAAATGAAGTTAAATAAAGTTGAATGCAAAAATTTGTATGTAAATATTTGTTGCTTGTTCTGGCAAACTATCATATAAGAACAATGTGCCAAAGTGCATCCAGTAGACATTTTTTAAAAAAAATAATTGGTTAAATCCATCTGGCTTCTATTTCATCTTCAACATGTCGGCCAATTGTTGCTTAACAAGAAGCAGCTGATCTGGGACAAATATCATTCATATGATATTGTGCAAACGCATTAATCGTTTTTCTTAGACATTTCCCTCCCTTTAGTAGTGTTTCCTAGCAACTCTCTCTACATGACTAATACTTAGATTTAGGGATTTAAACAAACTATTCTCAATTTTTGCTGCATTATTCATCCTGTGTTACAAACATCACTGATATCTTAAGTGTACAGATGGCATCAGAGGATTTGTTATACCTCTACCAAGTAATCACACTTAGTTAAGTGCTTTTAAATCCATTTTTTAGGTAAAGCAATTGAGGAGTTCAGATGCAAAACCCTCCAAGTGTGTCTGACATGTTTTCTTGTAAATTAGCATTTTTAATCAGGTTCAGTAATTTCACTTTGGCAGTGAAAAGGTTATTGGTCAGTAATAAGCAAACTTTTTTGAAAAAAAAAATCCACAAGAAATAGCAAAAATGTTGCAAATAATGAAAGTCAGAATGTAAAAATGAAGACACTGAAATACATGCTAGGGGGCGCTGTGATATGTCACTGCCACATTCGGTAAAGCCTAATTTATAGTCGTGCGTAAGCTCTACACCGTAGCTACACCATAGGTTATCCGTAGCCTGTGCGTAGCCTGAAAATTTTTTAACAGCGCATCAGTTGTACGCGGACCACAAGCGTTGTGATTGGTTCACCAGAACCCCTCCCGTCAGGTAAAAAAAAACAGCATCATAGGTATTTCCGTTTGCGATGGTGAAAACAAAGATGGGCCAAGTTGAGGAGTGATTTAACTCAAACTGCAACAGAAGTCGCTGTTTATTAACTTCCATTATTGCTGGTCTTCTCAAATCATATACAACAAGTTGCTGTTTCTTCTTCGTTTGTGGGTTAACTTGCCAAGCTGCTTCTTCATTGACGGTCGCGCTGCTACTGTGGTTACACGCGTGGATACTGCCTACCAGCAGCAGTCTGCGCGTGTTAACACGTCGACGCAAAAGTATAAATGAAAACCGACGCGAAACCTACGCACAACTATAATGAGCTCTTTAGTCAGGTCCAAGTACTCACAAAGAACACACGTTTAAATGAGAAACACGCTCCGTCGCAAAAGTGCATTTTCTGTGCACTTTGAGAATTTTGCTCAAAATCGATGTGCAGTTTTACAGATTCTGTCAACAAAGTGGTATTTTTGAATGACGTGAATTAAGCGGATTTAAAGTGAAGATATTTGATACAAATGTAATACAAGCCGAATGCATTCTGCATCTGATCTTCTAAATTTTACCTGCCATTTTTACAACAGCAGCAAAAGAGTCCTGAAGACCAACCTTGAAGGAAAAACTTAAGAACAGAATATTGTATTGACTTTGAATCTTAAATCTTACTAAAGTTTACAAAACAACGGCATGTAGATGAGTAAAATTGTTGTTGAAGGGATTCTGGATGCTAAGATCACATGAGACCAGATAACACCAACTAATAAGAAACTAGTAACTGTACCATTACATACCATTAGTAGTTATTCCCCACTGTTTAACCCAGACCAGATTTGTTAATGATTAAAATGTGTTCGAAGCATACAGATCTGCTCTCATGGATAGAGGGGCTGGCGTGACATCACATGGAAGACCTCTACACTGTGTCATCTGATAACAGTCATTCATTTCCTCTGTTAGTCACAGGGGAAGTGCACATAAAGTCTGTCTCTCATAGATTCACCCAGGACTGTTTCACAGATAATGTAGGCGAATGAAATAACAAAAGAAAACAAGAGACACTGCAGATACAAAGAAAGAACAAACACACACACCATGAAGCCCAGATGAGGAGGGTATAGACTACAGATGGATGCATAATAAAGTCACACATGTTATCATTTTCCTAAATTTGTCTAGTTATGAGGTATGGGAAAGATAATACAAGTGTGACACCATTACGACCTGCTGTGCAACATCAAGGCATCTCCTTTAACACATCTGGAAATTGAATTAACCTTTGTATTTGGTAATCGAAACCATTACATAAACCAAAACTATACTTTTGCTAGGGGTACATTTTAATTTTTGGCAAACTGTTACTTTAAAGTCCCCCTATGGTGAAAATAATTTTTTTTGTGTTGTTTATATGTCTATGTGTTTTTTAACATGCTTCAAGACAAATTATCAACTACAGGGGACTTTAAAGACAGAATATATCAACCAAACTACATGACCCCTTTACTAAGTGCCTCTTCTGCTTACAAACCCTCTCCTTATCATCACCCGCTGTGTGATTCTGATAGTAGAGAGGTCTGAAACCCTCAGAAAACCATTCGCTGCTATACAGGACAGACTCATGAACTGACCTTGGACTGCCTCCAACACCAGAGTTCTGTGATGATGTCCGGCGCTTCATGTCTTAACATTTGGATGGGAGGGAGGAAGGGGGAAAAGACAAAGAGAGAGAAAGAAAGAAAGAGTGAGAGTTAGTCGAAAGAAGACGAATTCAAGCAAAAGACATTAGCAAGCATGCTAGCTAGCATGTTAACTTTAAACAATATAATTGTAAAGGAGCAACTGCTTAAGCCATTATTAATAAACAAGTGATTAATATACATTCAAAAACTCATGCTTTTGTTATACAGAGTACTTGAAAAGTGAAGTGTGAGTTTCGACAACAAGACGTAACTGAGGGATAATGGAACTGGGAGGAGCCTGATTGTTATTGTAGCTCAGTTGGTAGAGCATTGCATTAGCAGCACAAAGGTCATGGGTTTGATTCTCAAGGAATAAACATACTCATTAAATGTATACTTTGTTTAAAAGCATTGTAAGACCCCCTGGATTAGAGGTAAATTTTGAATAAAGCACGGCCATGTTGATTTCGTCAATTTGTCCAATTGTTATTAAACGGGACAAATACCACACTAACTAGAGATTGTACAGAAGAAGAATCTATTAAGAAAAATCAATTTGATATGTCAACCTAAACTTCACATTAATCAGTCCTCATATGTCTGCATAAGGTTGCACTGGTATTCAAGTAGTAATGTAAGGTTGTTGTTAGTTTGACCTTGAAAGGGTTAGTTCACACAAAAAAGCTTAAATCTGATGGTTTCTGAAATACATAAGCGAGGCCCAATCCAATTTCTACCCCTACACTTTCCCCTACCACTCCGTTTAGCATCTTTGTGTAAAGGGCTAGGGATGTCTCATTTCTATTCCAGTTGGAGGGGTAGGACCAGATAGCCCTTCAAACTAAATTTTTTCGGGGACCTCACTTCAAACGAAGGGATAAGAAATGTTCTCACCGGATGCTCATGCGAGTTTAAATGCAAGTGTTTCTTTTGCATTTATAAAGTTTTTAATGACAAATCATTAGTTTTTTGTTACATTCAATTTTGTTTTCATATTTATGGTCAAGTAATTTAAAGAAAATCACTAGTTTGCTAAAATACTATGTTAAATGTAATAAAAGTAGCTGTAAGTGGACTGGCCATCTGGAGCACCAGGAGTTTTCCTTGGTGTGCCACCTCCGGAACGCGGTTGATTCGTGGTTCCCCCGAGCTGTTCCCGGTGCGGTTCCCCAGGTCTGACTGCGTTCTGGAGGCGGCACCAGGGCTGGTTCTAGATATTTGGAGGCCCTGGGCAAAATTTTCATGTTGGAGGCCCCTCACTCCCCTCTAATTTTTTGAATAATCTGAGAAAGTGTTTTTTTCCTACACTGTAAGAAATCACTTAAGCACTACAGTGATTAAACATGTTTTCCCCAGTCCTTTTCTGTTTTATCAAGTTAAAAATATATGTTAAAATGTAATTAGAAATTCTGCAAAACCACATGTGTTTAACATTTTAAAGCAGGTCAAATTTGTTGATAACAGTTAACAGTTAAGGACAACATTTTACTCCAAATAGTAAAATTAAAACTACATTGCAAAAACCCTAACTGTAAAAAACTACAGATGAACAACACCTCCTAGAAAACCTTTCTTTTTTATTTTAGATGGGTATGAAGAGGAATTCCCCACTTACTGAACCACTATAAAGTATAAAGTCTATGGCTATATTCATATGTATTTCAATACCTTTTTATACCTTAAATATCCATACAAATCAGCTGCCACTGGAAGTTAAACAGACAAACTACTAAGCAGAATTAGGGATGGGCAATATAAACGATATGCAATATAAACGATAGAAAATTGGCATACGATAGAGATTTTAAGTCTTGCACTATCGCGATAATGCGTGTTGATGACACAATTTACCCGCAAACTTTAGAGCCACGAGCTGCAGCCGAATAAACATGGATGAAAGTGTTAGCGAAACAGAGGAACTCGTGAAAAAGACCGATGCAACATCTATTTTTTGGATTTAAGCCATAAGTTACATAAGTTAACTGCTGCTCCACGCGCGAAATTGGCATTATGGTCTAGTAATTGTGAAACATGCAGTATATATATGCAGTATAGTCCCCACAAGCATTTAAAGTGTTTAGTGTTATAAAAATAATTAACTGTGTTTTTTAGCAGATAGATCTTGTCGGCTTTATCATTTTAAAAGTAGATCACCACACAAAAAAGTCTGGACACCCCTGTAGAGTGTGTCAGGTAAAAGTTCCAGCTAAGAGAGGTAACAAGACTAATCTGGCCATAACGGTTTACTTTTACTTACTTTTTTAGCAGTTTGGCTTTTCTAAGGGTCTATATAACCTGTTCTGAAACTAGTCTATTGAAATTATTATATCGCAATACATATCGCTATCGCAAGAGGCTGCAATGTATAACGCAATATGGATTTTAGGCCATATCGCCCATCCCTAAGCAGAATAATATTTTTTTTCAATAAATATGCATCATGTTTTCATGATTTCAAAACTAAAATAAAGTGTAGAGGACTTACAAGAATACAGACAGTTTACTTTAGGTAACGCCAGTTTTGTTTGCTGTTTGACTTTAAATACAAACTTTTCTAACTTGACTATAGTCAGCTCCCCACGTGATGCTATCGTGGACACGCCGCTGACTCTGTCTAAACAGAATCAGCGGCGCTTAAGTTTGATCTGTCCTGAAATGATGTTGATACAAAGAACAAAGCTAAGTTTATTTTTATTTCAAAATACCTGCATCATGTACTGAACTGTCTTTGCATGCCGCTTTTGCTAAGCAGGAAACAAAGGACGTGATAGCAGCTTTTAGCGTCACTCAAAGTCGGTCAGCTGCAGAGATTTGAATGCTGTTTATCTAGACTTCTTTAACTTCATGAGGAGCCGCAAGATCCGACAGGTGGATGATATCAAAGCACAGTGAGAGCGAGTCGAGAAATCATACAGATGAGTCTGCTTATCAATCGCTCTCCTGTTACTTTGATGTCATCCACCTGCGGTTCTGCCGGCACCGCATAAAGTCAAACTCACCTCAAAACTTTATCCATTGCTGTCAGTAGGGATTGTCGGACTAGCGCACATGGATTTAGCAGTTATGGAAGCCCCCCTCCAAGCTTGAGGCCCTAGGCATTTACCTACTCTGCCTATAGGTAGCGCCAGCCTTGGGCGGCACACCGGGGAATTAACTCACTTTTTAGGCATTAACACACTAAACTTATGACTATAGGTGACGGCAGCATGATAAACATTGCATATATATTTGACGTAGGTCATATGATGATATATAACGGTGTAGTAGTTGTGTCCTATTTATTAGGGAAAGGGACAAGGGGTGAGTGGTAGGCGTAGAAAACAAAATTGGGATTGGGCCTGAAAGTGCCCATTCAACTTTATTGTAAAATAAGATCATTTGATCAGATTTTTCTTGGTTTCGCAAAAGCATTTTATGTCCAATGATTAGAAGTTTTATGCCAGGCTTTTTCTGTTAAAAGTTAAAACTAAAGAAAACTCTTACGGTAGTTGGTTTATTAAAACAGTTGCCATTTGACTCAATCAGTTGACAACATTAGCTAAAGTGGTGACCATCTCCATCCCATTCCCTCAATTATAATCCAAGAGCGGAGACTTCCTGCGGCATTAGTGTGGCACTAGGTAGCGCACATTACATTGATCACTGATGTAGACTTAGGTATTTTTCCTCTCACTTATTAGTTTAATAATGGGACAGTATCCACTTTTTCTAGTTTAAGCACAATAGGTAAGTTTCACCAATAGAGGCCACTAAACAACAACGGTGTAGCTTGATGATGCTGTGAAAAATTGTGGCATGATGGGAGTTGTAGTCTTTACCTTCACTGTGAATAGTAGAGGTGTCACGATTCTACAAATCCTCTTTTCGATTACCTTTTTTGATTCTAAGGTCACGACTCGAATCTCGATTTTTTTTTAAAAGCACAAAAAACTTTTATGAAAAATAATATCTGACATTGAACCCGGAGATGCACTGCCATGTTAGTCGTGCTGCCAGTGGAAAAATATGCTACACGCACATACCTGATAAAACAAAACTTCCTGTCAGATAAATATTCCTGTCAGTACTTAGCACCTTAAAACCCGCTTTTATTACCGTCAGATGAGAATGTGAGACTATAAACCAATAAGTCATTATTGTGCTGTTTTCATAACTCTTAAGTAACTAAATAAGTCTTTGTGAAACTTAAACAGATCTCAGTTTAGAGAAACGATCTGTCCTGTCACAGGCACCATTCTGCTGTGCACGCGTGCATGCTCTGTTCTGATTGAGTTCAGCTGAAGGTGGGAGGCGTGTGCAGTTTTTTTGTTTCCCATGTAAAGAGCAGCTCACATGGTGTCTCCTGCATCTGCCATGCTATTTTTTAACTGGCTGTATCTAGCTAAGTTAGAGGAGGTTGACTCGCAGCACTTAACACGTGTTTATTTCCCGCTTGGCATGCCGACCGGACGTGACATGGGGCGTGACAGCATCGACGATTCCATTTTTAAATTCGAAGTTCGAGGTTGTGACTTAATTTCAATTGATTCGATTTAAAATGGAAATCGTGACACCCTTAGTGAAAAGAAATCAATACAAAAATGATTCACAAATCCTGTTCAGTGTGGCATTTTAGACGCTACAACTAATACTTACACATATGGCGCTGCACAGATTGACTGGTGTATGACATCAAAATATCACAAGAACAACGCAACAGTGCAGCTTTTAAATCGCTTTCGCCATACTCTGATGTCACAGGCTAATCTGTCTGCGCAGTGCCACATGAAGTCAAACACACCTATGGTTTTTATGGTAGCAAAAGCAGAAACCAATGATAACCCAGACATGATGTCATTGACAAGCAAATGAGCAGGAGCCATGTGCTGGTTAAAACGTTGACATTTCTAAATTCACTGTGCTAGTGACATTTTGGATATTTTAAAGGGGACATTTCACAAGACTTTTTAAAGATGTAAAATAAATATTTGTTGTCCCCAGAATACGTATGTGAATTTTTAAATCAAAATATCATATAGATAATTTATTATAGCATGTTAAAATTGCCACTTTGTAGGTGTGAGCAAAAATTTGACATTTTTGGGTGTGTTCTTTTAAATGCAGAGCTGGTCTTTGCACTAAATGGCAGTACTGTGGTTGGATAGTGCAGATTAAGGGGCGGAATTATCCCCTTCTGACATCACAAGGGCAGACAAATTTCAATGAGCTATTTTTCACATGCTTGCAGAGAATGGTTTACCAAAACTAAGTGTTCTTTATCATATTTTCTAGGTTGATAGAAGCATTGGGGACCCAATTATAGCACTTAAACATGGAAAAAGTCAAAATATCATGATATGTCTTCTTTAATGCAAAAATCTTACATACACTCTTAAAAAATCACTTATGGTTCAACATAGCACAATATGGTTCACATGGTTTAGCAATAAAAATGGTTCCCCTATGATTACGAGCCAGTGAACCACATTTATTGCTATTTAGCACCATTATTATTTAAAGTGTATTGTGACCAGTGTTGGGTGTAATTAGTTACTAAGGAATTCGTTACTGTAATTTAATTACTTTTCCCTTAAAAAAGTAAAGTAAGGGATTACTTTTTTATTTTTCTTGTAATTGAATTACAGTTACTTCTGATGTAACTAAATATTGTGTATAGACTGTGAAACAATTATGTATACTATAATAAATAGTGGATTTAACATGGTTTTAGTTTACAATTCTCACTATTAACTGGTTGATCATTAGCATTAATATTACTGAGATGTTGGCTGTTTATTAGTAGGCCTACTTAAAGGATAATTCCGGTATTTAACACTTTGAGTCTCATTTCTGGTTTGTTTTGGATGAACTACGGTGATGGACACAGAAATTTTGACAATGGGTCGTGTCTTGAGTTTTTGACTCGTTTAGAAGCGTCTCTTGACTGCTTCAGAACGGAAGTCAACGGCCATGCACAAACATGCCACCAAAACAACACTCAACGCTCATCTTCAAAACCGCACCACTCACCGAGTGGTTCGCGGCGCTCGTTGATGACCAAAAACAAGTTGTGTAGCGAAATACAGTTTCTGTCGTGTTTTATTTGGCATTTCGTAAAATTCCATTGACTTCTCTGGGAGACTCATTGCTCCCTGATATATCATTCCGCCGCCGGGAAACAGAAAAGGGACTGTTTACATGTGGTTGTTGTTTTTTCGCTCGGTTTCTCTCAGAATAAATTTTTCCCATATTTGTAGGGCTGGACCAGAATATTTCGAATATTCGTTCCGTGGGTTGACATTCGATTTTCAGTTTTGAGATTCGAATATATATATATAAATATTTTACAGCGTTAATGCAGAGCTTTTGCCAAGCAGGAAGTGCGCTTCACGCTCCTGCTCGATAGGTGGCGCAGAGAGACCAACATCCATAGCCAACAGCCACCAAACGCCACCAGTGGAAGATCGCCTCAAACGGAAAACGCGCTTCCTGCTTTGACATTCACGCTAATAATGTTGTAAATAACGTTCAGTTTCTTGCAAAAACTGATTGATTTGCTTCACAAGACGTCAATATGTCACACGGAGTTATGGGGGATTACTGTTGTATTGGATATATATGCTTTAGCTCTTAAAGTGTGCTGATCTGTTGACTTGCATGACGGAGCACTGGGGTTTCTGCAAAATATCTTCTTTATTGTTCTGCCGATGAAAAAAAACATATTGGATGGTGTAAGTGTTATCAATAAACTTGATTTTGAAAGTATGCTACCGTTTTATTACAGTTTGTTGGACTACGTTCATTCATGCTTCAGACTCAAATATAGAGCGGAAGTATACGCGGTTGTGAGGTATCTGAAAAAATAGTTCCACTATAGCAAATAACACGGATTGAAATCATACATTGCGCCAATATATTTGTTTTTAATCATCAACGAACACCACGAACCACTCGGTGAGTAGTACAGTTTTGAAAATGAACGTTAAAGGATAATTCCGGTATTTAACACTTTGAGTCTCATTTCTGGTTTGTTTTGGATGAACTACAGTGATGGACACAGAAATTTTGACAATGGGTCGTGTCTTGACTTTTCGACTCATTTAGAAGCGTCTCTTGACTGCTTCAGAATGGAAGTCAATGACCATGCACAAACAGTACATATTAATGCCTGATTCTGCAAAACCTTATTCTACATCCTTAACCGTTCCCATTTCTACAAATACTTAAAATAAACAACTACTTTAGTATTAATAAGCAAAATTAGTTAATAGTTCGTTAATAGAGAGAATTGGACCCTAAAGTCGGACCACAATAATTGATGTACTTATATATATTGTTTCTTCGAGCCATTTCAAGCCTATCCTTGTATTATGTACTAAATAGGATTTAGAAAGTAATAGGTAATAAGTAATTAAATACTTTTTGAAAAGAGTGATTTGTAAAGTAATTTAATTACATGATTGAAGATGTAATTAGTAACTAGTAATTAATTACTTTTTTTGAGTAACTTACCCAACACTGATTGTGACTTTAAACTGACCCCATGCCTTCACTGACCCACTGTTATTTTTGAAGATTTTTTAGCTTCTGGCAAAATGAGGGTTTTAAATTAGATATAGCGCCACATGACAAGCAAATGAACCATGTTGAGAACCACACTAGACTGATTTTGTAAGGAAAGCTCCCAAATTACGAGGCTGAATATTTTCTTTCAAATTTGTGGTGTACAGTAAAAATCATACCACAGTTGCTTAAAGTAGAAAACTAGACATGCAGAAATAAAAAGGCAACTGCAATTACAGTCACATGTTATTTATGTACGCCTGCACACAAATATGTATGAAACATTCAAGAGATATTTAAAGGAATAGTTCACTCAAAAAAAAAAAAATTCTCTCATCATTTTCTCACTCTCATTTTGTTACAAACCTGTATAAATTCCCAAACTGATCATGAGCCCCATTCACTTCCATAGTGGGAAAAGAATACTATGGAAGTAGAGTTGCCGCGGTGACGTAATTTTCCCACCGGTTAATCAGCGCGTCACAAACTCGGTGATCCCGGTATCACCGAGTGGGAGGGGCTTATAAATGCGCCTGCAGACGTGCACATTTTACTTTCACTTTTGAATTACGCAACTGTTTAAATGCATCGCTTGCGTAAGCTGCGTTAAATCGCGTATGAATTTGCGTGCAATGTGAGTGCAACAGCTGGTTTACTTAAGTGCTTGAGTCAATGTGCGCAGGTAATTCTCACAGAACCCGCCAGTCCCAAGCAGAGCAACCGGCTACTTCTCCATAAAAGCGCTGCTTGAATGATGGGTTTAATATTTTTCTTGATGAAAAACACAACAACAAAACGATCTCGCTTATATTAAACATCATATATGTATATTATAACAAAAACGAGCAAAGCACGCGGCTTCTGTCATCATCTGGTCAGTCAGCTCGCCTTGCAAACTCTGACAGAAATAAATGAAATCTGACACCTGCGGCAGCTCTGTGACGTGACGCGCGTTCAGCCCCGCTGAATTCAGACAACAGACACATTCAGTTGTAAGTGTTTGCTCTCTCTAACGAAACTAATGATTTAATTACACGAAAATATCAAAACGACGGTGAAAGACGGTGTCGCGGTGGGCAAGTGATATAACCGGTGAGAGGCTGAAGCACCGGTTATCACCGTTTCACCGACTATCGCGGCAAGCCTATATGGAAGTGAATTGGGCTTATGAACGATTTGGCAGTGTTTCCCATACATTGATTTATTTGTGGTGGCCCACCACAGAATCAACACTGACCCCCACAAATAGAATTTTCATGATTCCCATTTACGTTTTTATTTCACTATTTAAAACAGCTTAATTCGGCTTAAAATATAATTTGATATATAATACAGATCAAATACAGGTACAGATCAAAGAGTAGAAGTGAAACATATTTCAGGTGCCAACACTAGATCAAACGCAAACACGGCATGATGACATCACATATATACTAACTAGCTGGTGACGTCATCACCACCACAGTCTCTCAAAATCCTGTGGGAAACACTGATTTGGCTACAAACATTCCTTAAAATATCTTCCTTTCGGTTCATCAGAACAAAGAAATACAGGTTTGTAACAACATGAAAGTGAGTAAATGATGACAGATTTTTCATTTTTGGGTAAACTATCCATTTAAGCTGTGTTTGACAGCCCTTAGCATTTGGTATGGATCAGAAATGTAAATAAGGACTCTCTGTATTTTTGTGGTTGTTGTGAATTCACCACAACATAATAAACTCCTTTAACCATGGCTATTGTAATAAGCCACTCTATGGGAATCTGATACCATACAATTCATTATCTGCAAGTTAACCACAGAAGCACATGGCACGACTAAAATATTTTACATTTACTTAAATCAACAAGCACAAAGTATACCAAGCTCATTGGCTCACACTGTAATAAAATAGGCTGTGACTTCTTAGAAAAAAAATGTGTCTTATAAGATAGCAGCAGTCTGTTAAAAACCGCACAAGATAATAAGAAACTAGAAACAATTTGTAAATCAACAAGCTCAGAGAAGGTGCAGAGGTCAAACTGAAACATTTACACTCCTTTTCCATGTCTGCTGAGAGACATGAGCTCCATAAATGGTGTGAAAATGAAGGTCGGTCTTAATGCAAGGATGAAGCATGGTTCCCATCAAAACACAAGTTCCTATCAAAACCCTTCAAGATTTCACTTTCTTTGCAAAGGCATGCTTAACACTTATAGCCGAATACAAAACTTTGTTTATAAAAAGGTGCAAACTGTCCTATTGTGCATTCTTGACTATCATGAACCCAAGACATGCCAAAGTCTGTAACAAAAACAACTTTTCTGGATGTGCACCAATGGTAAACAACATGCTCTCTCAGGGGATTTAGAAAAGCAAACAGTAGTGATGAGTAGGGTCTTGTCGGTCATGTCATGAGACCATTAAATAGAAGAGCTTTTAAACAGACACTAATTCATCCAATTCATTCGACAAGCTATTATATTACTTCCCATGAAGCACAACAAAAACATTATAGTAAAAAAAGGCACATTTGCTACACAATAAATTATGATCAAAAAGAACAATTTTAGTGTTCCACTAATAAATCATCTCAAATTAAGCCATTTAATATGCAAACATGCCACTAAATTTCATGATATCATGATAGTAAATCTCAACTTTTCTACAGTTCCTCCAAAAACAAATAGGAAAAGCCTCCAACTTACTTATTTCCCCCAAAGCAGCTGTAAAATCGAGCCATGGTGTCAAAGTTTACCCCAAAAGCTGCATTTCCTCAGTGCATCCCATGTAAATTTCTCCTCAAGGTCCAAAAAGGGAAGCCAGGTTGGTCAAACCATCAATATCTCATTTCTCATCATCACACGGATAAGAGAAGCAGCTTGTGGGAACGTGTGTCCATCATAGGGAAGGTTCATGTGTGTTTCTGTAGTCTATCTCTCAGGACTGAGCATGCTCACTGTCTCTTTCTCTCCGATGCAACTCCTCCACCCCTTCTCCAACCCCCGTCACTTAATACAGAGAAACTAGCAACTATTGTCTCACCCAGCAGTTCACTGTCGACAGGGGCAGGCGTCATTTGATAATTAAATGGGCAAGTTCCCTGAGGAGATAGCACTTGTCTTTTCCTCAGGGGCTTATTTTGTAACACAAAGGGGGTTGAAAAGCCAGCCAATGGCCAAGAAGGTTTATAATAATCATTAATTCAATCACCTAAAATGCTTTAAAACCAACTTGGTTATCGATGAGAATAGTCGAGGCTAAGCCAAAAGCAAACGTGGAGGCTGAACCACGCATGTAAATTCAAAATACAAATATACAAATGTCTGCGTTCAGTTTTCAGGCAGTGAGGGACCAATTCGTCAAATTTGAATGCTACTCTAACGGAAGTGATTGGACTTTCTGGTTACTTGACCTTCCTCTTTCTCCCCTCCTTTCCTTAGGAAACATGCGCTCACAAGGCATCACCCTTACATAAAAACGTTTCGCCTCCCTGATGGTTTTGAATATTTTCCTTCCCACACAGGCAAATCGAGCACAAGTATTTGGCAAAAATGTAAACAAAGCCTTGCGGCAGCCGATTCTTTTTCTTAAAGAAAAACAGGTTAGGAAAACACTGGGCGGTGAGGTAAGACTCATTTCATATGAAATATAGAAGTAGACATGGGCATCAATTTCACACTTCAAGATAGCTGTCGGATCCTATCACTTTTACCTTAGGCATATGGTAAGCAGAGACACGGGAGAGAAGCGTTTTCCTGAATTTCAATGTCGGTCGTGCAGGGATATATCCTACATCTTGGTGAAAGCTTGGTGAGACCATTTCCCTATGAAAAAAGCCAGACTGATATTTCCTGAGCCCTTTCTACTCCAAGTCTGCCTCAAGAAAACCTATATGTGTTTTGTTCAGGCCAACGCTTGTGGCAATTCGTACACATGCGTACGAGGTGACAAGGTGGCGAATTCATACATTCGTTTGACCACATTATTACATTTTTGTACGTTTTGCATTCGCCCCTGTAACGTTGGGGTAATGGATTAATAATCAGCACCAAAAACTCCTAAACGATCGTAGTCAACATGTTCACAAGTGAACAAACAGCGAAAAAGCTTTAATATTAATCATCTTTCTTCAAGATCATTCATCTCCAAACACAGAATAACACAAAATGAAGTAGAGTCCAAAAAGTAGTCATGAATATTTGAACCTGGAAAGTGCAAGAAAACCCCCGTCCCCCTCAATTCTGTCAATTTTGTCAGTTTTCTCTGACTCAAGTTACTTTAGCAGTCCCCAACTGAGTACTGTTTCTTTTCTTTACAAAGCTCTCCGAATTCCAGCCCACATCTGGAACACATCTTCTGAGTCTCTACCCCACAATCTAATTAAGGCCATGTATGCCAAACTGTAAATAACTCAACAAAAAAAAGTATGGCTCAGCACAGAGGCCTGCAAAGCACGACAGCGTCTAATAAAACAGTTCAAAATAGCTTATGGAGTATATAAGATGAGAATGCAAGTTCATTAGTCTACATTCTTATGAGAAAGGAAATCTAAAACAAAGCCTTGAGCAGACCGACTCTCTGTGTGTCTTTTAAGTCCCTTAGTTTTACAATTAAAAGGATCCAGCTGGGTTCGCACAGCTTGACCAATGAACACAGCCCCCATCAGCTGCCCTCGTCCTCTATCTGTGATGGGTTAACTTTCTGTCCCTAATGTTTATGCTCTTTAAAACTCTGTGTGTGGCAGCTCTTGAGGGAGGGTTTCAATGGAGTACTCAACAGTTTAATGAGATGACAATAATTAAATAATTGCACCCTGGATTTTACAATGCACTTTTCCCCAAAACACAATAGGACTGTTAAAGCAAGTAGCTATTGAATTAACTAGTTTGTTAGTTGATTAAACAGATATTTATTACGTGTGCACACCTCATATTAGACTCACTACACCTCAACGAGTACGTTTATATGGACAGAATAAGCGGATAACTATCAGAAATCTGCTTATAATAAAAAACAGTTTTCATGCGTTTACATGCAAATGAATAAACTGGCTATGCAGACAACTGCGTTTACATGGAACTTGGAGATTTAATGGATTTATTGCGTTTTGGAACCAAACTCTTCATATCTTCCTTCGTGTTCATCAGAACAAAGACATTTATACAGGTTTGTAACAACATGAGGGTGATTAAATGATGACATAATTTTCATTTTTGGGTCAACTATCCCTTTTTTTTCGTATTCTATTACTTCTTTACCTTATATCTTAGCCTATGTCTTCTTCCTGTTTCTTCTAAATTATGATGTTTACTAATAAATATATAAACATAGCACACACACACACACACACACACACGATGTAAAGTGTTAATAATATATAAACAGTTCTGAAGATATAACCTGAAATATTAAACCACGATGGCATATGAGGTCGACAAAATGCAACTTACGGAAGACGCACCCGAAATCCTGGCCAGGACGTGTCCGTGGAAAATGGCATGTATGGTCACACTAGTTTTAACACATTAATACATTTTCTGGGCTTAACGGGATAGTTTAACCAAAAATAAAAAATAAATCTCACTCCTGTGTTGTTACAAACGTGCGTAAATGTCTTTGATATTTGGAGATAATTTTGAGGAATCTCCCGATAGCATCAAGCTTCTCATGCTAACACATCGACCCCAGGGGATCTTATGAAAAACTTTACATTATTTTACTCAAAGTCAACGAAAATCGAGCAGGACCAACACATTTTACAGCTGATCGCTGTGAAAAATGCTAAGCAACGACGTCAAGTATAACCGCAGCAATATGACAGTGATCTTATGACAAAGTAAGTGTTTTGATTAATGACATTAATGTTTATTTTTTTAGTCAGTGTGTACAACTGTTCAACTAAATGTATATAAAATGGCAAAGATGAATGCACATTTGTACATTGAATTAATAGATTTCTAGCATTTTGAAACAAAAACTGTCATGGATTTATTGCATTTTGTGGAAAAAATAATTCTTTTTTTAATAAATCTTTGAAAATCAAGTTATGGATTTGAATTTTTTATGTTTTTATAACCTAAAGATGCTATGGGAAAGTTTGTAACAGAAAATAGTGGTTTTCATCTTGTCACTTTCTTGGTATAGAAAACACGTTTTTACCGAAATTTGTCAAAATGGATTTATTGCGTTTTGGAACCAAACTCTTCATATCTTCCTTCGTGTTCATCAGAACAAAGACATTTATACAGGTTTGTAACAACATGAGGGTGATTAAATGATGACATAATTTTCATTTTTGGGTGAACTATCCCTTTAAGAAACTTTTTCTAAGATGTCACAAAAGTAACATTTTTTGAAAAACTTATTAGTATAAATGTCATGTCATTTTTCCCTAATCTAAAAAATGATTTACACTGGTCTAACACAATTTGTTTAAGAGATTTTAGTCATTCAAATAAGTTCCTGTGCAGGACTTTTAATGGGTAGGTTTTGACCCATGAAGAACAAGCTGTCAGTCATAGTTTGCCATTCTGTTCAACCATAGCTTATCAATAGCGATTTATTAAATTGGTACCAATCTATAATATAACATTTATTGATACAATACGATAAGTGATAATACATTTGATAATTATCCATTTCTGTTAGGATATAAAAATGCTTCTGTGGTTGTCTAAAAGTGAAAATTAAGTGCAACTGATAACAAAAAAAAAAACCGACTTTAGAATTAATCTGGTCTTTAGAAAAACAAAGATGAAATGTCATTAAAACAATATTACGTATAGAATGCCGATCCTCGCAGCACAGATTTTCTTAACGTTACATTGTGTCATTGAAACGCTTTGAAGTAATCGTCTTTAAACAATTTAACATAATTCCCTCAAAGGATAATATAAAGTTCATTGGTAGGTAACAAATCACCGACCAGCTTAACAAAAGCATCAGAAAGTTAACTCACCTGAAGACTCCACATAACATTATTCACTCGACTCGGACGAGTTATTGATGGAGATGTTTGTTTCCTAACAACCATAAGCTCGGGTCACGCGCACAGATCGAGCCACGATAAAACAAAACAGTCTTATTATCGATTTAAAACAGACCTGGAATCACAAAGTCAACGAGATCCCATAGTTCTTCAGAGCTCATCCGTAAGCATGCGAAAGATTTTCGCTCATTTTATTCCAGTCTCGTGTATGAAGATTTAACATCGCCCTCTGTCGTAGAGAACAGATGAACGTTATCATCTTGAGGAGCTGTGGAGACTACAAAGCATCGCGAGAGCGTTGCGAAAGCGCTGCTTTGACTTTGCTCTCGCGATATTTTGATCGTTGAGGGCAGCGCTGAATGAAATCCTCTCATTTTAATGGGCGTATTAAAAGATTATTCATAAAATTGATTATTGTTATTGATTATTATTTGTAACACAAGACTGAAACATGATTTAAGAGTTTTATAAAGTTTTATTTGTTCACATCATCCCCAATCAATGCACTGTTAAATAAATGCAAAAAAAAAGTTTTAAAAAGTTTTTATAAGCAATGTTTAGAAATATCAAATATATGCATAATTTTAATTAATCCAAAAACTTTAATCATAAGCAATGAGTTGTTATATCTTCAAAACAGGGATTTCACAACTTTTACCAGCTGTTGTTCAGTAACCCTTGCTTCTAAACCACTGGGCTCTGGCAACAACATCATTAGCATAGTCGTTTCCTGGGGTGCCCTTGTCCATATTCTCATATGTGTGGACATTTCCCGGACCTCCATTATAAGCTGATATTCCTCCTGAAACAGATATTATACTGTACTACATATATCACAACATGGAGAGCTTACTTGATGTCTGCTGATTTTCACACTGATTTATGTTCAGTCTCACAGTGAAAATTGACAACTGTACCTTTGAAGCATTGCTCCTGGGTCCACTGAGGAAAGTTTTTTTTAATTGTTTGAATTGAGCCGATGAGTATCTCAGTTGCTTGTGTGAGATGCTGCTCACTGTCCCATGCACCTACAGGTGTGTGATACCGCTTGTCAACCTAGAAGAAAGATATATATTTATATTTACTTTTTGAATAGATTAAAAAATGGCTATTTACATCAAAAAGTCAGTTTTCTTTATCTTGAGTTTAGCTACTTATGATTATTTGGAATATAAGAGGTTACTTTATACCTGCATGAGGCCGAAACCATTGCCATGATCACCCCACCCATCTTTCAGTGCAGCTCCAGCTCTGGACTCTCTGGATATAATGGCAGCAATCACTGCTGGGTCCATCTTCTTTGCTTTGCCAACTTTAATAATTAAACTCTTGTATTTCTCCATTCGGGTCAGATCATTCTCAGCCAGTTTTTTAGAGGCTGCAACACCTTTGACAAGAATAATTTATTAAGGTAACAAGAATATTTGGAAAATTTGGCAACTGTGACATGTAGAATGCACTTTTACCCTTAATTGTTAATTTGTCCTGTTTGGCTGTTGCCTCTGATGCTCCGGTTGTGTCTATTTTCATAATGTCTCCATAAATGCATGCTGAAAACAATATAAAAATTATACAATCAGAAACTCTTTAAAGTTAGTAAATAATTGAAATATATACAAAATACAAAATAATATTTAACTTACCCATGATGACAGGTCAAAACTGCAGTTTAAGCTCCCGATGATGCTGCACACTAAGTCACACTGCAAAACAGTTGGTTTATCTTAACGCTCATCCTGTAAGGTGGGGCAACATAATAACAGAACATGTTTACTCTCTGGATATGATGGCAGCAATCACTGCTGGGTCCATCTTCTTTGCTTTGCCAACTTTAATAATTAAACTCTTATTAAAGATCAGAAACTCTTTAAAGTTAGTAAATAATTGAAATATATACAAAATACAAAATAATATTTAACTTACCCATAATGACAGGTCAAAACTGCAGTTTAAGCTCCAAAGTAGTTTGTTTGTCTTAACGCTCATCCTGTAAGGTGGGGCAACATAATTACAGAACATGTTTATTCTTATAACTGTAGGCATTGCAAAATGTTTTATTGAGTCACAGGCCAACAAATCATATAAAGATTTATTAGGTGGATGCCTTGTGCACCTATAAAGACTTTGATGCAAATGTTAGAATGTACAGACTAGAAGCGGAAAAAATTTCATAAAATATGTGAAAATGCATAAAAAAGAGGAACAATATAAAAAATGATATACATTTGCTTACACTATTTCATAAAAGCCCTTTAACTTCACGTTGGCAATACAGACAACACAGAAATGTGCAATAAAGTGTAAAATGCTTAAAGGGGACATATCATGAAAATCTGACTTTTTCCATGTTTAAATGCTATAATTGGGTCCCCAGTACTTTTACCAACCTAGAAAATGTGAAAAAGACTTAGTTTTGGTAAACCATTCTCTGCAAGCATGTGAAAAAATAGCTCATTGAAATTTGGCTCCCCTTGTGTTGTCAGAAGGGGATAATACCACCCCCTAATCTGTGCTATCCAACCACTGCACTGTCATTTAGTGCAGATATCAACTCATTTGCATTTAAAAGGACACACCTAAAACTGCAAAGTTTTGCTCAGACATATAAAGTGACAATTTTAACGTGTTGTAATAAATTATCTATGTTATTTTCACCTAGAACTTCACAAATGTACTCTGTAGACACCAAAGATTTATGAAATCCTAAAAACGTTTTGTGCAATGTCCCCTTTAAAAAAAATCTAAATATCAAAAAATGTAACATTTGGTTAGAGGTTCATCTGATATTTTAAAATACAGCATGTTTAATACCGAAAGTTGCAGGCATTGTATGGAATTTACAAAGGAAAAATGTGTTTGTCAATGTCAGGCACATAGCAATAAATTCATAGTCTTGGCTTAAAATGGTTTCTGAAATGACATAAATGTTTCCTTTCAGAAGTAGCAAATCATGCAAATAATGCAGGACAAACTTTTTGAAAAGACAGGCACTGTAATTCCATGTGATCATTACACATATTAATTAAATCCTTAAAAATAAAACATAAAAACACAAACATGTAGTTTTAATAATTATAGTGCCACCCTATGGCCAAACCTTATAGCAACACAGCACATTATTGACAACTGTAATGTGATTGGTTGTAAATGTTAAGGCATTTTCACTATTCTGATCAAATGGTTTTAGTTATTGACCCCCCTATGTGTGACAAATTTTGGCATCTGTGTGTTTTATTAACTTTATGTCAGTTTGGGTAAAGAGCAAAAATGTATTCATTTGTCTCATAAATTACAATGATTCATACAAATTTATTCAATTCAATTCAATTTAATTTAAAGTTTTACTGTTCCAAAGCAGCTTTACATTAATAAAAACAAGAAAAAACAGAAATCATAAGATAATCAAGTAGCAAAGTACAGTGGTTTTAAACAATGGTTTTGCTTAAATGTGTTGACTAATAAATAGTACACAAAAATTGTGCTTAAGACTGTTAACATTAAGGGGCACTTTTTTGGACAGGGCTTATCCTAGTCCCAGACTAATATGCATGTTTGAGTTGCCTTAATTCGAAAACATCTTCTCTTAACATATACCAGTGCTGTTTTCATCCTAATCCAGCCCCCAAACCTAACCCCAAACCCGACATTTCACAGGATTTAGGCCGTAACTGTATCCCATCTAGCCAGAAGTGATGTTTTCATCAGGCTTTTTGAGATGTACCTTTCTTCACCTGAAATTTAGACGAAAGCAGGCGGAGAGACAACAGGAGAGACAATTGCGCGACACTCACCTTCATCTGCCTTCGTTAAAACCTTATGATGCGTGCAGCAGGGTTACGAGAATGTCTACGCTGCACACGCGACAGGTCAACTAAGCAATATGATATGCATGTGAGAGGGCTGTTTGTCATTGCGCACCAAAGACTCTAAATAAAAAACACAAACTTAACATTACGATGGGTTCCAGTGTTAAGAGAGCGCTTTATTTCCTGCTTAGTTCAAAACAATCGCATCCTAATGACGAAAGCGCCCCCAGGCTCAGATCAATAAAAGTACATTCAGTGTGATTGGGTGCATGTGGGGGAGTAGGGATGGGGGAGGGGGACAATCTACAAAGATTTGTTTTTTTGGTCTATGTATTTGTATTTTGCATTTTACTTCTAATCTGTAAATATTGTAATTGTATGTTTGCAAAAAAAATCTACAAAGATTCTACAAGATCTACAAAGACCACTGCATTGAGACTTATGATTCCCAATGTAAATCAACAACAACAACAACAACAACAACAACAACTGTTAAGCACATTTAGTTTTATTTATGTTTTTGACAGGTAAAAACCAAGTAAACATGAATCCATCATTTCCCTAATGCATATACACTGACAGAAATAAACACCCAAAAGACTATCCAGAAAACAAAACCCATCTTTAAACTAGAAATGTAAAGAGACTGCAGTCAGTACTTTAAAAATAACTCTTTTATAAAGGTTCCTGAAACATTATTTGTCAGGCTGTATGGTTAAAACATCCACAAAAACATCATGTTTAGTGTAAAGAGGTTATAAGAAAACTTTTAAGACACATTGACTGAAAAGTTGTTTGAGGAATCAAACTTTTTATGAACCTTTTTGCCACCTACTGTGTTATATTTAAGGGTATACAATATGTATATGTAGCAATCAAGATAAAAAAATTGCATACGTTTATGCATAACTATCAAGTAATCATATTTTTGCATACATAATGAGCATAACCTCCACCAAAGGGCATCCAGCCAGGCCACCCATTGCAAAATCAATTTTATGTCTATGCACAATTTTACATTAGAAGCAGGGGCGTCCGGCCCCCTCAGATTTCCAATTGCTTAAAATATAATATGAAAATGTTGATTTCTTAGTCTGATTGATAGATTGACCAATCAAAATGCTGTGCAGTAAAATGCAGCTATTTTCAAACTTGATTGGATTAGCTCATGCAACGCGGCGTTGTGCGTAATTCTGGCTACGCCCCTGTCTAGAAGATACACTTTTGAAACAGACAGTACAGACAAATGCATAAAACAATAAAGATGAAAACTATAAAGAAAAATATGAGATAATTATTAATAATTAAAATATACATACATATTAATTTCCAATAATTCAGGCAATGCAACACAATAAGTCTGTAAAGAAAGATGATAAACCGAGAAACTGCAACTAAATGAAGTTAAAACTTTTTTGCTGTTATTTATATCAGTAGTAAGTCTGGGTATAAAGACCGCAGGGCAGTAATCCTGAGAAATAAGTGAATAAATTCAAAAGTTACATAAGAGTCAAAGGTTAATATAAATCATAAATATTTTGTTATTTTATTATTTGATAAAAATAAAAACATGTTGTATAGTAAGGTTGGTTTTACAAACCAGGTTTTTGTTGTAGGGATTGAGATAACATCATTTTTCGTCTATCTTTTTGAGTTTCCAGTAGACATTTTTATAATTATTTCCAAACTTTTTTTCAAGCTGAAATACAAAACAGATTCAAGGATTTAATTTCAGTTGCAGGAGCCTTCAACTAAAACATGACTATACTTTATTTTTAACCTTCAGATACTATACTTTTCATTTTTTGTAATCTTACAAAATAAATGTAATTGTGCAAGTGCACTCTAAAAATGGGTTGTTGTTATGTAACCATGGGGTATAATCACACAGCAGTTGGGTTAAAACTTGTGCTCTGTCCAATATTTACCCATAATGGGTCAAAATAACCCAGCCATTTTTGAGTGTGTGTTAATCAGTTCGCTTTCATCTTCACCTTTAGCACTACAAATAAACATGGTATGAATAGTTGCACCCTTAAAAATAAAAGCGCTTCACTATGCCATAGATACTATAAATTATTTTTTGCTGTATTGTTTCATTAATAACATTTAACACCTGAAACACCTTTCTGTTTTACAAAAAGTTCTTGAAAGACATGATTCATTGACTGAATATTTCTTCTGTCATCGTTGTGAAGAACAGGTTTAGAATCTTTATTTTTAAGAGTATTCTTTGTAAAGTTTGCTGTGATCATCTCTCACCTCTTCTTTTATTTCTGCCAAAGTTGTATTCTTGTTACAGTAAAGTGATGTCTCACTGGTGCACATCACTACAAAGGTCACTTTCTTCTTATTAGGCACTAAAATAAAAATAGAGATGTCCTCGTTAAACATCATAAAAATACATGACAGAAACACAAACTGCAGCCACAAAAATACACTGCAGTCATGAAACATGAAGTGTTGACAAATGTCTTACAGATGTAATAGCTACAAAAAAATAAAATAAGACATGGGGCAGGAGATTTACCCGTCATTCCATAAGCAGTCTTTGGATCACTTGCCTCCTTGCCAGCCACAACACTGACACTGAAGGTATAGTTTGTTCCCGGGCTTAAATCATTAAAGATGAAAGTATTCTGGGTTACACTGCTATTATGAGTTTCATTCCCATAATCAGAGTGAGCTGTCACATTATATGTAATTGTTGAACCTCCCTTTGACTGTTCGGGAACTCCCCAGGTTACATTTATAGCAGTGTGGTTGAGAACAGTAGCAGTTGCCCATACAGGAGAAACAGGTTCTGCGCATAGAATCAGAGTTTGTGTTAATTTGGATCTAAATTTGTTAAACAATACACAACAGATAAATCAGTAGTGCACAACATCATGCTTACTTACTAGTATGCAGTGATTGTTCAACAGGATCACTTTCCAGTTTAGGTTTCTCAGAAAGAGTGATGACAGTGATGGTGTAGTTTACTGCTGCTTGTAATTGATCAAAATAATAACTTGATTGATCAATGACATTGAACGTCTGAATCCGGCCATCTGCTTTAATGCTCACATTGAATCCTTTATAACCTTCATTTAACTCCCAGATTGCGTTAATAGATTGAGAAGTTGAAGTTAAAGAAAGATTTGCCACTTTGCTTGGACCTGTGTGCAAAGGAAAGTAAACAATTTGTGAATTTAAATTAACATAACTTTAAAAAATCTAGATTTTCAGTACTATAAAAGATCAAATAAAGTGGTATGATATCAATAAATATCAATCTGGGTGGTTTGCAGTGCCCTGAGAGGTTCCCAATATGAATCTTTCCCTGTATACACTCACCTAAAGGATTATTAGGAACACCTGTTCAATTTCTCATTAATGCACATATCTAATCAACCAATCACATGGCAGTTGCTTCAATGCATATAGGGGTGTGGTCCTGGTCAACTCCAAACTGAATGTCAGAATGGGAAAGAAAGGTGATTTAAGCCATTTTGAGCGTGGCATGGTGTCAGACGGGCTGGTCTTCACATTTACTGGGATTTTCACGCACAACCATTTCTAGGGTTTACAAAGAATTGTGTGAAAAGGGAAAAACATCCAGTATGCGGCAGTCCTGTGGGCAAAAATGCCTTGTTGATGCTAGAGGTCAGAGGAGAATGGGCGACTGATTCAAGCTGATAGAAGAGCAACTTTGACTGAAATAACCACTCGTTACAACCGAGGTATGCAGCAAGGCATTTGTGAAGTCACAACACGCACAACCTTGAGGCGGATGGGCAGCAACAGCAGAAGACCCCACCAGGTACCAATCATCCCCACTACAAATAAGAAAAAGAGGCTACAATTTGCACAAGCTCACCAAATTGGACAGTTGAAGACTGGAAAAATGTTGCCTGGTCTGATGAGTCTCAACGTCTGTTGAGACATTTACTAAATGGTAGAGTCAGAATTTGGTGTAAACAGAATGAAAACATTGATCCATCATGCCTTGTTATCACTGTGCAGGCTGGTGGTGGTGTAATGGTGTGGGGGATGTTTTCTTGGCTTACCCTTAGTGCCAACTGGGCATCATTTAAATGCCACGGCCTACCTGAGCATTGTTTCTGACCATGTCCATCCCTTTATGACCACCATGCACCCATTCCTGATGGCTACTTCCAGAAGGATAATGCACCATGTCACAAAGCTCGAATCATTTCAAATTGTTTTCTTGAACATGATATTGAGTTCACTGTACTAAAATGGCCCCCAAAGTCACCAGATCTCAACCCAATAGAGCATCTTTGGGATGTGGTGGAACGAGAGCTTCATGCCCTGAATGTGCATCCCACAAATCTCCATCAACTACAAGATGCTATCCTATTAATATGGGCCACCATTTCTAAAGAATGCTTTCAGCACCTTGTTGAATCAATGCCACATAGAATTAAGGCAGATCTGAAGGCGAAAGGGGGTCAAACATAGTATTAGTATGGAGGTCCTAATAATCCTTTAGGTGAGTGTATATTAACTCTTATTCATATAGTTTGTTTATTTCTTACGACCACTTCAGCATTTATATCCATTTATATGCACAAGTAAATTCATACACAAGTCAAAAGTTGAGGAAGGACAATTTGGCATCTCCAATACCGCAACGGTGACACAGAGAGAACATGCAAACTAAACACAGAAAAACCTCCTGACCCTGCCAAGGATCACCTTATAAAGATCTTTTCCAAAAAATGTATGCGTTTTTCGATATCCTACAAATTTGTCATGCACACTGTATATTAATTCAGTTGTGAAAAAACTTTGTATCATTAGCAATATATGAATGGATGAATAGCAAAAAGCTTTTGTTAAGCAAACTTAAGCAGGACAAACTTCAATGCAAAGGTCACATTTTAAGTATGGGTTACCATACATGACAATCACATCACTTTCTATGTGTCTTTATATTCTGAATCTTTAAATTCCGCACTTTTTTTGATCAACTTGTCAGACGCTATTCTGGATTTTGCCATTTGCCTGTACAGTGAATCTTATCTCAAAACACCTCTCAAAATGCTTGCTACAGACGTGAAAATAGAACCTGAGAATAAAATTGAATCTGATCCAAATATTTTAATAAAAGTCAAAAGTTTTGGAGGCAGTGTGTAAATATGACACAACACAAGGTTCTATTTATTTTTTAACGTGTGAAAATATCGGACGAGTGTTTCAGACACCAAGGTGCAAAGTTCTTTACTGTGAGGCAACAGTACTATACCTATACTGATCCACTGCACCACACCCCTCATATTCATATGTAGCACATACTGCAGCTGCTTAGTCCTATACATTTAAACCAGTGAGTGTACTTTAAAGATTAAACACTATACTCACGTGTGTAAGCATCAATTTGAACCATTTCTCCTTGTAATTCGTTGTTGTTTGTTAGTGCAGCCACACACAAAATATATTTTGTGCCAGGTGTTTTATCTGTAAAGTTTATCCACTCATCTGTTGAGTTTGTGTTAGTACAGTTTACACACCTACTGCAATTATTGCAAAATAAATTGTTTTGATTAAGACAAACACAGTAACCCGAAAGGATTCCTTTAGGTTTTGTCCAGGAAGCATTTATGACTCTTTCATTATTATCTGCTGATGTTAGATTCAGGACAGGTGAAGGCTCTGAAATACAAATAACATTTAATAGGTCATTCACCTATTAAAAGCATTACACACAGATGTTTTTTTTTTTTTTAGATAAATGTAAAGTATTTTTCATAATGTAGTGTTGACTGTCTGTACTTACTGGTGAAATTAGAAACGCTCTCTGGCACACTTTCTGTAGTACCATTAACTATAGCAGTAATTGTGAAATTATACATTTCCCCTGGTGTAAGACCTGGTATCACAATTGTACTTTCAGTTGTATTTAGTTTGAATACATTTGACACAATTACTGAATAGAAATCATATCGTCCTGAGTGATTCCAGCTCAGTTCAATGCTTTCATTTGTCACCTTCGTTACATTCAGATTATAAACAGCAGATGGGGCTAAAAGAAAGAGATTGTGCATCATTATGCTCATTAGTGATCTACATCATTACATTTAGACATTTCAAATATAAATGAATGTAGATAAAAAAAAATGATAGGCCTCATCCAAAAACAAAAAAAATATTTATATTAGTGCTGGGTATAGATTAATCTAGATTAATCTCATACATAATAAAAGTAATTTTTTGCATAATATATGAGTTGTGCTGTGTGTAATTATATATATATATATATATATATATATATATATATATATATATATATATTCTATATTATATATATAAATAAAAAAAGATATAAATAAAAAAAATCTTAAATGTATATATGAAGAGTTTCGTTGCAAAACGAGATAAATCCGTTTTTAACATTTTTGTCAAAACATGTTTATTATCATGTTATCATGTTATTATTTTTTTATGGTGCTACTTAGCTGTATTTTTTAACTTATGAAGGTTTAAAGCAACACCAAAGAGTTTTTTTTACCTTAAAATAACGCTTCCAAAACAGTTTTAGTCGTTCATCCACTCTAAACAGGGTGAACAGCACTTTCACATTCGCTTTGCAGCCCTCTATCGGCCAAAACTGCACTAAAGAAGTTTCCAACCGTCGGGTAGCAGTCCTGTAGTCCGAGTGAATACTACAAAAACTTGCTTTACGGCAGACCTACAATCCAATCAGAGCCAGCTATGCCTCAGTATTTATGACAGTGGGTAATGGACAATTACGCTTCTAACCTGTAGGGGGACCAAAGAGCCAAAACTCTTTGGTGTTGCTTTAAATCAAAACAAACCAACTGCAGTTGAATTGATATTATTTGGAATGCACAACCAAAAAACGAGATTTCTGAAAAAAAAATCTCGTTATCTCGTTTTGCAACGAAACTCTTCATATATGTGTGTGTGTGTGTGTGTGTGTGTGTGTGTGTGTACATAATATTATACACACAGCACAAACTCGTATATTATGCAAAAAATTACTCTTATTTTGTATGAGATTAATCTAGACGAATTTATATAGACCATTTTACAGCCCACGTGATAAAATAGCCTGTGCACGCATTTTGGCAAAGGAAGTGGTGTTATTCTTCATTGGTTGTAACATGTTAGCTACTCAGAAAATTTATCAAAATGGTTTCCCAGTATTAAAATGTCTGGTTGTTGCGTTTGGTTGCACTAATATACGTATATATGTATCTGGCCACTTTAAATTTGGCCATCTGCTAACGTCTTCTATCCACTCCACTATAGTACACGGATCTGGTAGCTGTGTTGAAAAAGGTGATAAAGTAAACTTTTTAAAATAACTTTCTCTGTCTGTGTTGCTTCACTGCTGATTCTTGCCATACTTCCATTGCCAAGATGCGTGCCCATACGTTGCAACATCATCATTGTGTACAAACAGTAAAAGGGTCTATAAATACATTCACTTAAAGCTGCAATCAGTAACTTCTGCCTCTCTATCGCCATCTCTGTTTGAAACATAAAACTGATGCAGAGTAATTTTCTGTACGTGCGTTGTGCTTCAGCAAATGATCGTCATTTAACTACACTCTTAAAACGAATGTGTTAAATTAACACATCTTGTGTCTAGTTAAGGACAACACATATAGTGTGTTGTCCTTAATTTAACACATCTCTGTGTTATTTTTAGAACAACACACTTTGTGTTGTTTTAACACATCTTGTGTTGTCCCTTTTATTTATATGAACTCTAAATCAGCACGAAATGACACATAATGTGTTAAAATTAACAAATAATGTGTTAAATAGTTTAACACAAAGCAATGTGTTAAAATTAACACACCCTGGATGTGTTGATTTTGGCACATTGCTTTGTGTTGAACTGTTTGGCACATTGTGTGTTGTTTTTAACACATTAGGTGTCATTTAAGTTCATAAAAAATAAAAGGGACAACACAAGATGTGTTTAAACAACACAAAGTGTGTTGTTCCAAAAATAACACAGAGATGTGTTAAATTAAGGACAACACACTAGGGGCCCTATCTTGCACCCAGCGCAATTGACTTTGTCAGTGACGCATGTATCATTTCGTATTTTGCACTGGCGCACAGCGGGTTTTTCCCTCCACAGACGCACGTCGGCAAACTAGGGAATGAACTTGCGCTCCCTGGGCGGTTCAGCGCAAAAAAGGAGGCGTGCTCCGGCGCAAACCATCTCTTATGCTATTTTGCAGTTTCAAAAAACAATTGCGCTACTAACCAAAAAAAACTAGTCTAAAGTCAGTGGCGCGTTGCGCGTGGTTCATTATGCTATTTTAAGGGCGCATGCTTGACCATAATGTATAGCGTGCACAACGCGCATTGCTTATCTACACAGATGCAACAGTTATTTTTGCAAATCATAAATTGTTACAATAAAAAATATAAGATAAGGGAAATCATTAAATCATAAATTGTTACAATAAAAATATTAACACATGAGATAAGGGAAATCATTGTGGTGAGCATTGTAGTGATAGTTTTTATTTATTTTATGTGGCAGCGTTAAACAATAATCATGCAAATAACGATTAAAATATTTTCATAAGTTTGTTGTGTGGCTGTATTACGTTTATTTAATCTAAATAATAATTAAAATGTTTTCATAAGAAACCTTCATGTATGTGAACTTGATTTGTAAGTGTACTTTGGGGTTGAACCTTGCTTGCGTTTCTTGTGTCCGATTTCAAAGCCCCCAAACCCTTTCAGCGGTGAGGGTGGACGCAGCGATGTCCTCCTGTGTGCCCGGCGTGCCCGATTTATGCTGGCAAGCTTGGGATCCCCCCGTCTCCTGACATCATTGTAGTGCTTGGCGCAGCTGATGAGACAATTGCGGCTATTTCCTCTCACGCCTGTTTAACCGACGCTGATTTGGGCGGGTTTCTCCCATCCCCATACAAAACAACTTCTCTGTCTTTGACTGCTCTTACAAGAACGTCGGTCTCCTCGGCTGTGAACCGCTCCTGGCGTGCGCCTGTCAAATCCGTCATAATAATAGCAACCCGCCATGGAACTTGCGCCCTTGCGTTTAAAGGGAATGTTGGATAGCGTTCTGATTGGTTTATTGACGTTACGCCCAAACCACACCTATGAATAATGAACCTACTTCAGACCAACCCCTTATTGATTTGCGCCCGGCGCAAGACTTATTTCTCCCGCCGGGAAAATAGCAACAGCGCCCAAGACCCGCCCACAAAGTCACTTGCGCTTTGCGCTTCGGACTTGCGTTTCAGATCGTTAAAATAGGGCCCTAGATGTGTTGTCCTTAACTATAGACACAAGATGTGTTAATTTAACACATTCATTTTAAGAGTGTACAGATAAAACACCACCATCTAGATGACAAGTGTAAATTCTAAGCAACTGTTGTATAAACAAACTACAAACTCTTCACCATCCAGATCACATATGTGATGTAGGAGCAGTGTCCTCTGCTTTTTGTTTACGGACGCAACGTAATCACGTAAAGATAAATGACTTTCTCAGAACCGGCCACTCAAATAATAAATCATAATTATAAGCTTACCATTGTGAATCAGGGTAAGGTCAGGAGATAGTTAATTGCTTAATACCAGACTTTTGGTCATTGTTAAATAAAAAAAGTTATGGATTGCTGCTTTAACTACCAAAGGTTAGTTATTTGTGCTTTTAAAACAAAGCAATAAAATGCCAGGTCAATAAAAGTCCAGGTCTACTTACTGGTATACACTGATCGTTCAGCAAGATCGCTTTCCAAGTTAGATTTCTCAGAAAGAGTGATGACAGTGACGGTGTAGTTTACTGCTGCTTGCGGCAGCGTATTGAAAGTATAACTCGATTGGTTAGTGACATTAGACCTGACAACCCAGTCATCTGCTTTAATGCTCACATTAAAACTTTTATAACCTTCAGTTAAATTCCAGTTGGCAGTAATGGATTGATTAGTTGAAGATAAAGAAAGATTTGCCACTTTGCTTGGACCTATGTGCAAAGAATTCAATGAGAGTAAACAATTTGTGAATGGAAATCAACAAAACGTATAGAATCAAGATACTCGGTATACTTAAAACTAGGTAATAAAGGATTAAGGATAAATTATATTGCTAAATATTTAAAAAAACAAAATATTTGCAATATTTCACTGTATAGTTAAACTAATATTGTTTGTTTATTTCTTAAATGACTTCAGCATTTATATTTATGGTGAGAGCCAGTGAGTCTACACACAAGTTAATCCATACACAAGTCAAAGTTGGGGAAGGACAATTTGGCATCCCTAATTCATGCATTTAGGAGGTTAACAAAAGTAACGGAAAAAGGATGCGCTTTCCGTGTATTTTCCGGAATGTTTGTGGGAAAAGGGCTCAAGTGTAAACCCATGCTGACACAGGGAGAACATGCAAACTAGACGCAGAAAGATCTCCTGAACCAGCCAAGGATCAAACCGAGCACCTTCTTACTCTGAGACAACAGTGCAACCCACTGCACCACACCCCTCATATTCATAAATAACACACAATGATGCTGCTAAATCCTTTACATTGCAACATAATCTCAGTACAGTTAAATACAGAAAAAACAGATAAAGATTTTATTTAACACATCTAAACCAGTAAGAATATCTTAAAAATTTAACACCATACTCACGTGTGTATGCATCAATTTGAACCATTTCTCCTTGTACTTCATTGTTGTTTGTTAGTGCAGCCACACACAGAATATATTTTGTGTCAGGAGTTTTACCTGTAAAGTTTATCCACTCAGCTGTTGTGATAGTACAGTTTACACACCCACTGCACTTATTGCATAATATATTGTTTTCATTAAGACAAATACAATAACCTGAAAGTGTTTCATTAGATTTTGTCCAGGAAGCATTTATGATTGTATCATATTCATCTGCTGATGTTAGATTCAGGACAGGTGAAGGCTCTGAAATACAAACACAAATACAAAAGAGAGTCGTTTTTCCTGGTCACAATTTTACTTTTATTAATGGGGTTTCATTTGTGCTGAAAATGTGTTGAATGCATTGTACAATGTATTTGCATATGTTTTATTAGCTTTTGGTGTGCATGTATGTGTCAAATGTATGTCATTTGTTTATGTCGTCCTCGATGTCTTCTATACATGAGGAGTTCTAACGTGATCTCGTGAGAATATGTGTGTATTTTTACGTAAACACGTGGTTGTACCACACCTACATTTTCCTACATTTTTAAATGCATTGAAACATATCGATGTGTAAGCAAGTTATTCCTATTTATAAATTTTAAAATTGCCAACCCAGGCTCACCCGTTGGCGTCAATATTTGACGACACTTGACCATGCGTCAATATGTTGACGCAGAGGGTATACCTTTCGCGTCATTTTTTGACGAACTGGGGACTTCAATACTATTAAGTCCGTTGCATTCTCTTTCCTATTTTCTTACCATTTTCGCGTCGGTTTAGGGTTAGATTTACATAATGACATCCCTACCCAAACCTAACCCTAACCCCAATGCCAGGTGACAACTGTTTAATTTCGCGTACCTAATAGTATTGAAGTCCCCAGTTCGTCAAAAAATGACGCGAAAGGTATACCCTCCGCGTCAACATATTGACGCATGGTCAAGTGTCGTCAAATATTGACGCCATGGGGTGAGACTGTGTTGCAATTGCAGCCACAGGGGTTCCTTATGACATGTTTTCAGTCGTATTTTCTGACTTATTTAAGACAGTTTACTTATTTACCTAATGAAACATTTATGACATTCAGAGAATTACATACTATTAAACAAGACTACACATTAAAACTTTAAAATGAATAAAATTTCTGTAATCAGTGCCACTACTAGCCATTTCGGTTCTCTAAGCATAATTTCTTTATGATGCCCCCGACCCCGAGAAAAAAAACAAGCGCACAGTCGAAAAGGGTTGTTCCTATTCCTGTAATGAGTAATGGGTGTGTTTTGGGCATAACATGCAATAAACCAATGAGAGTCTCAGCTCTCATCCCCTTTAAAAGCCAGTTGCGCTGGCACTATGTCTAATCCCTATTTAGATGACGGACTTTGTAAACTAAAAACTAAGCGGAGGAAGAAGACCACCAGTTTAAGATTAATGTTAAATAATTGTGTTGTTTTCATTTTTATTGAAATTTAAATTTTTTGGATTAAAACTTTTAAAAGCCGTTTTCTTTTAGTCATGGAAGTAAAAATAGCAGGATTTTAACTGCTGTAAATGTATGGATATTCAACATCATCAAAAAATACGATGTTGGATAAAAATACTTTATTTGTAACAAACAGTAGATAAAGAATTTACAAACGTGTGAAGACGTGTGGGTGAATTCCAATCCAAACTCTAGAAGGAGTCGCACAATTGTGTCTCATACTGTGATTGATAAAAATATACTTGCCGAATAGTGTAATGCAGTGCTTCCCAATCCTGGTCATCGAGGCCTCCCTGACAGAAAGTTTTAGATGTCTCCTTATTTAAAACACCTGATTCAACTTATCAGCCTACTTCAAAAATGGACCAGGATTCGGAAGCACTGGTTTAATGAAAAGAAATGTCATTTTCTCTTTATTATCTCGAATTGCCCTTCAAAAGGGGAAATATCCCATTTTCAATGCAACTTGTGTGTCCTTTAAGTAAAGGGGAAAGCAGGCAGTGGACCAAACCACTGTGAGGTAAGGCTCAAATGTTGTTTTTGCTCTGTTTGTCATGAGATAAACTCAAAGATCTTAAACTTTTTTTTATGCACAAAAAGGGCCCATTTCTCTTAAATATTGTTCACAATGTCCACACAGACACTGGTATTTTTTATAACCGTGACATTTTTTATGCGGTTCAGTCGTTTATCCACACGAAAACGTGGTATCACGTCACTGAAACCGAACATTTTTGAAAATCCCTGCCAGGGTGAGGTTTTTCAGAAACACGGTTGCCGTGTTGTCAAGTAGACAGCACAACCGGGGTTTTTGCTTCTGATTAAGGCTTCTGATTGGCCAACGTGGCTTTACAATTAGGGTTATATCACCGCCTGCTGGTGTAGCATGCTCTTGACAGCGTGTGATCACGTGTTTTTGCGTGTTCATGTAGGCGAAGATTTCTTTTAAACCGAGCATGTGTGGAGGGGATTTTTTTTAAACCACAGGAGGAAAAACTAAAAATACCCATGTGTTGAATCTGTTTATTCTGTGTATTCTGCCATTGAGTCTGTTCTAAAAGATATCGACAGAGCATTGATTTTCCGTGTGGACTAGGCCTAAATCTTAAAAAGAGCGCATGTGTTGAATCTGTTTATTCTGTGTATTCTGCCATTGAGTCTGTTCTAAAAGATATCAACAGAGCATTGATTTTAACTCTTTCGCCGCCATTGACGAGATATCTCGAGATATCTCGTCAATTAAGAGAAAACGCTTCCCCGCCAATGACGAGATTTTCCGTCTTTCCGCAAATCATTACCGCTATTATCCACCAGGTGGCGCACTTCCGCAACTTATACAACCTGGAAGTAGTGCCTCACGTGAAAGAGAAAGAACTCCGTGTATGTTTTAAAGATCGCTCTGCATTTGAAGTCCTTCGCAAAAATGGAATTATCTCAGCTTTTTGCTCAAAATTGGGTGTTTTTGAAGAAACCTACCCATGTTTGAGAGGTGATTACGAGAGAACTAATGAAGGTAGGATGAAACGTTTTTTTTTTTGTTTGAAAGCAGAGGGTCTGTTCTTTCATCTGATATATTGTTTGTTTATATATTTAAAGAAGTACATTTTCTGGAAGGCATTAAACTTTTGTGAAAATCATGAAAAATGCTGGCGCTGGCTGGCAACTTTTTTTTAAAAACACTGGTGGGGAAAGAGTTAAAAGAGGAACAGAGAAACGCGATCAAGGCATTTGTTGATCGGAAAGATGTTTTTGCTGTCCTGCCTACGAGATTCGGCAAAAGATGATAGCTCAGATGATTGCTATGAAGATGGGACATGAAAACCCTATTGTCATTCATTATTGTTTCTCCTTTGGTCGCACTTATGGAGGACCAAGTTAAAGAAGCAACTGAAATGGGTATCACGGCGATGCAACTCGGCATGCACGACGAGATGGATATAATTAGCGGTCGTTGCCAGCTTCCCTTCGGAAGCCCGGAATCATGGCTGCTGAATAAGAAGTGGAGGGACATGCTAGGCTCTGACATTTTTCAAGCTAATGTAATGGGTATCGTCGTGGATGAAGTTCACCTAACGTACAAATGGCAAGAGATTGTATGACTGTATGACTTAGTAAATACTTACAATGTTGTGATATAAATAAATGTGGTAAACATAGTAGGTGTCGATGTACGTTCGCTAACTCAGACTTAGTATAATCATAATGTTAGCGTCATTGTAGCAAAATAACTAGCAGTTCGGTCAGGATGCAAAAGCGCCATTTCAACATACGTCACACACTCCCACACTCCTTGCTCTGATTGGTTCTGATCTATCCAATTGAGTGCAGAGGCATTTTTTGGTTGAGGCACGCCCCATAATAATAGCCCAATGGAAAGGTAACAGACTCAAATTCTGACTAGAATTGAGTATGACAACGTCAGGCTACCTAAATCTGTGTTAGTGTGCACTTCTCTTTTGCCGAGATAATCCATCCACCTCACAAATGCGGCATATCAAGATGCTGATTAGACAGCGTGATTATTGCACAGCTGTGCCTTAGGCTGGCCACAATAAAAGGCAACTTTAAAATGTGCACATTTACTGTATTAGGGGGTCCAGGGCAGGGGTCTTCAACGTTTTTTGGGTCGGGGACCCCTTAGTTGAGAGAGGCATGGAGCAAGGACCCCCTGATACTAAATGTGTAAAACTGATATTTAAGTAATCAGTAAGGTACGAGAGGCTGCCATTTCATATTAGGCACAACACAAAGTGGAGTAAAGGACAACTATTGACCAATCAGAATCAAGGACTGGAACTGTTTTATAAATAGAAACAAACCATATTGTCACACAGCCATACTATATTAAGACAGTACATTGGCACTATTATGCTGTTGTTGTACATGCATAATTTTTTTGTTAAAGTATATTTAGTTTTTATATGAATATAATAATAATAATAATATGAATATAATAATATAATATTATTTTAAGGTATTTGCAGTGTAATAGATTTTCATTTTATTGTGAATTTACCTGAACCTGGGCTTTCAGTTTATAAAGATGACTGATCATGGTGAATGGCACAAAGACTCTCTATTCTGGTTGGGGTAGAGGTTGTGCTACTTTATAATTCAGAGGTTTGTTGCCTTTCTCGTGTATCGTCATTGTCACGAGTTTGAGTAACGCAGGTTTATTTTCTGCATAGCTTCATATCAGACTCAGGAGAAAACATGCGTTGAGTCCGCGCGCATCTCTTTGGGGCAACTGTTTTCAACCTGACTATGAATCTTGCACAAAGCACCATCACGGTGCGCGTTTCATACATTTTTAAATGCGAGCGATAGTTTTGTCATTGTCACAGTTTAAAATGCAGACGCGGTGTGGCGCGTCATTTGCCTGTTGAGTTAGCACTTTAAATCTGAACCGCTTGAAACAGCCGTCCAAGTTCAGAAATATAACTTAGATGAGACAATGTCGCACTGATTCTAAAATAACTATGCCTAGTTTATTTACCTGTTTTATGATGCCTTTTCTGCCGCTACTGCTGCTTCCGGAGTGTACATTTATAATCTTCAGATATTTTATTTTGGTCCGCTTGCTAAACTAAACGCGCGCCTTCGCGGTCACGCACGTGCACAACTTAAAGGGGACATGTAACGTTTTTTGTACATATATTTTACGTTTTTAGCAAAAAATAGCTTGTGGTCAAACATCATTTGGCGGACCCCCTGCAGTTCCGACCCCCGGTTGAAGACACATGGTCCAGGGGATCAGAATCTGTCAGAATCTGGTGTGGACATTATTTGCCTCATGTTTAATCTCCTTAGCATAGAGTTGATCCAGTTGTTGATTGTGGCCTGTGGAATGTTGGTCCACTTCTCTTCAATGGCTGTTGAAGTTGCTGGATATTGTCAGGGCTGGAACATGCTGTGTATTTTCTGACATGTTGGGTGAGTATGCTGGCAATGAAAAAAAGTGGGATGTTTTCAGCTTCCAGAATTTGTGTACAGATCTTTGCAACATCGGGCATTATCATGATGCAACAAGAGGTGATGGTCGTGGATTCACAACAATAGGCCTCAGGATCTCGTCACAGTATCTCTGGGCATTCAAAATGCCATTAATAAAATGCACCTGTGTTCATTGTCCATAACATACTCCTGCCCATACCATAATCCAACTGCCACCATGGGATACTCAATCCGTTGATATCAGCAAACCCCTCACTCACACGACACCATACATGCTGCCTCCCATCTCCTTTATACAGTAAAAACGGAATTCATCCATGAAGGGAATACCCCTCCAAAGTGCCAGACACCATTGAATGTGAGCATTTGCCCACTCAAGCCGGTTATGATGACGAACTTCAGTCAGGTCGAGACCCTGATGAGGACGACGAGCATGTAGATCAGCTTCCTTGAGACAGTTTCTGACAGTTTGTGCAGAAATTCTTTGGTTACACAAAACGATTATTGCAGCAGCTGTCCGGGTGGCTTGTCTCAGATGATCTTGGAGGTGAAGATGCTGGATGTGGAGGTCCGGGCTGGTGTGGTTACACGTGGTCTGCGGTTGTGAGGCTGGTTGGATGTACCACCAAATTCTCTGAAATGCCTTTGGTGACGGAGAAATTAATTTCACGGGGAACAGCTCTGGTGGACATTCCTGCAGCCAGCATCCCAATTGCACGCTCCCTAATAACTTGCATCTGTGGCATTGTGCTGTGATAAAACATTTTTGAGTGGCCTTTTATTGGGAACGACAATGCACATACGTCCGATGAAACTGTCTATAAACAAGCTACAAACTCTTTACCATCCAAATCACATATATTTTATCACATCTGATAAAGTAGCCGGGTCCTCTTCTTTCCGTTTATGGACATTACGTAAGCATGCATGACTTTTTCTGACCCGGCCAAACAAATTTTAAATCAATTACATAAGCTTACTATTGTGAATCAGTTTAAGATCAGGAGATAGTTTTGAACACTGATTTTTTTCTACTTGGTGAATAACTGTTTTTTGCTTCATTATTTGTGGCTATAAAATAAAGCAATAAAATGCAAAAAGTCCAGGTCTACTTACTGGTATACACTGATTGTTCAGCAGAATCACTTTCTAATTTAGATTTCTCAGAAAGAGTGATGACAGTGATGGTGTGGTTTACTGCTGCGTCCAGCTCATTGAAAGTATAACTCAATTGGTTAGTGACATTAGACGTGCTATTCCCACGATCTGCTTTAATGCTCACAATGAATTTTTTATAACCTTCATTCAACTCCCAGCTGGCGTTAATAGATTGAGAAGTTGAAGTTAAAGAAAGATTTGCCACTTTGCTTGGACCTATGTGAATTCAAAGAGAATAAACAATTTGTGAATGTAAATCCACAAAACGTAAAAGGACATTTTAAAGACTAAACACCATACTCACGTGTATGTGCATCAATTTTAACCATTTCTCCTTGTACTTCATTGTTGTTTGTTAGTGCAGCCACACACAGAATATATTTTGTGTCCGGTGTTTTACCTGTAAAGTTTATCCACTCAGCTGTTGTGTTAGTACAGTTAACAAATTCACTGCAATCATTGCAATTACTGCAAAATGTATTGTTTTCATAAAGACAAACACGGTAACCCGAAAGGGTTTCATTAGGTTTTGTCCAGGAAGCATTTATGACTGTATCATAATCATCTTCCGATATTAGATTCAGGACAGGTGAAGGCTCTGAAATACAAATAACAAAAAGAGTCATGAGCCTATTAAAAGCTAAAAATTATACACAGATGTTTTTAGATAAATGTAAAGTATGTTTCATGATGCAGTGTTGACTGTCTGTACTTACTGGTGTAAGTAGAAACGCTCTCTGGCACACTTTCAATAGTACCATTGACTATAGCAGTAACAGTGAAATTATAAAATTTTGCCGGTGTAAGACCCGATATCAAAATGTTCTTTTCTTTTGCATTGTGTATTTCAAATACAGTCACTGGGGTTGTTCTGTTTGAAACAGTTACTGGGGAGATACTGGTTGAATCAGTCACTGGGGTGGTACTTGTTGAACCAGTCACTGGGTTGATACTGGTTGAATCAGTCACTAACGTATTGGCTGAATCAACATCTGACATGTTTACTGAATAGAAATCATATCCTCCTGAGTGATCCCACCTCAGTTCGACGCTTTCATTCGTCACCATCATTACACTCAGATTATAAACACGAGATGGGGCTAAAAGAAAGAGATTGTGCATCATTATGCTGATAAGTGATTTCACACACACAAACGCATGCACGCACGCACGCACGCACGCACGCACACACACACACACACACATTCTGGTTTCCATGTTTTGTGGGGACATTCCATAGGCATAATGCATTTTATACCGTACAAACTGTATATTCTATTCCCCTTACCGGCCCCATTCCCTAACCCCAACCATCACAGAAAACTTTCTGCTACTTCACATTTTCAAAATACATTATTTTGTTTGATTTATAAGCTTGTTTCCTCATGGGGACGTCAAAATGTCCCCACAAGGTCACAAAAACACTGGTATTCCTATCTTTGTGGGGACAATTGGTCCCCACAACGTGATAATTACCAGGTACACACACACACACACACACACACACACACACACAAAGCTCCACTCCATAAGTTCTTCTGGACGGTTCCCTGCTGGTGGAATGATTGGCCTATCACCACAAGATCACCAGAATCAAGAAATCATTAGCTTAACTGGGACTGGATTGAGATCAGTTGTGCACTGCTGCCCTTTTGGGGGTGTGATTTCTTTCATTGTTTACCTCATTTATAAGTCACTTAGATAAAGTTATAAACCATTAATATAAGCCTACCATTGTAAATTAGGGTAAGGTCAGGAGATAGTTTTGAATACTGATCTTTTCTATTTACCGAATAACTGATTTTTGGTGATTTTTAAATGAAAAAGGTTATGGATTGCAGCTTTTATTATTTTGTGCCTATAAAATAAAGCAATAAAACATACCAAATCCAGGTCTACTTACTGGTGTAAAAAGAAATATTCTGAGGGTTGAGATCCCTGCCACATTTCACTGGGATCACTTGGACATCATATTGGGTTCCTGTTTTGAGGTCCAATAATTGTGTCGACAGGTCTGTCTCATTTAAAATCTTTTTAAAAGTCGGGATTCGGTTTGCTGTAACTTCCACTCTGTAGTGGGTAATGTCCCCTGGTGCTTGACTCCAGGATAGATTAGCTCCAGTTTCAGTCTCATTGGAAATGTGTATTTCCCCCATAAAACGCTCTACAGACAGATGCAAAATAGGAGTTCAACTTATTGCACCCAAGTAATCATGCTGCAGGATGATGATTGTATAATGGCCAATGACATCATTAAAAAAGATTTTCTGTTATCCCAGACATGCTTATTTCTCATTGACACATAAATAAATATATACTTAAGCTTCAGTTACAATATAAATGCAATGTCTTACCTTCATAACAGATGTAGGAAAGATTTTTATTGCAAAGTCTTTCTTCCCACATGCCATTGCTGAGCAAGGCCACACAAGCATCCTCAATATACTCTTTAGTATCATCTTTGTCATCACATATTCTTTTTGTGCTACTGGGCATGCTAACAGGCAGTAGTGTGTGGTATAAAGGATGAGGAGTTGTACTGACCATTGTCAAAATTGTATTTATAAAGTATGTCATATTAAGGCAATTAAGCATTTGTGTCAGTAGGAAGCACTGATCTTCTGTGTTGCTAATTTGTGATGTGGTTGAGCTCATTTGGGTGGTACTGGTTGAATCAGTCACTGGGGTGGTACTGGTTGCAGTAGTCACTGGGGGACTGGTTAAATCAGTCAATAAGGTGATACTGGTTGAGTCAGTCACTAAGGTGGTACTGGTTGAATCAGTCAGTGGGCGACTGGTTGAATCAGTTATTGGGGTGGTACTGGCTGGAGTAGTCACTGGGGGACTGGTTAAATCAGTCAATAAGGTGGTACTGGTTGAATCAGTCACAAAAGTGGTACTGGTTGAATCAGTCAGTAAAGTGGTACTGGTTATATCATTCACTGGGGTACTGGTTGAATCAGTCACTGGGTTGATACTGGTTGAATCAGTCACTAAGGTTGTACTGGTTGAATCAGTCACTGGGGTGGTACTGGTTGAATCAGGCACTGGGGTGGTACTGGTTGAATCAGTCACTATGGTGGTACTGGTTGAATCAGTCACTGGGGTGGTACTGGTTGAATCAGTCACTGGGGTGATACTGGTTGAATTAGTCACAGTAGTGGTACTGGTTGAATCAGTCACTGGGGTGATACTGGTTGAATCAGTCACTGGGGTGATTTTGGTTGAATCAGTAAATGGGGTGATACTGGTTGAATCAATCACTGGGGTGGTACTGGTTGAATCAGTCACAGTGGTGGTACTGGTTGAATCAGTCACTAGGGTGATACTGGTTGAATCAGTCACTGGGGTGATACTGGTTGAATAAGTCACTATGGTGGTACTGGTTGAATCAGTCACTGGGGTGGTACTGGTGGGAGTAGTCACTGGGGGACTGGATGAATCAGGCACTGGGGTGGTACTGGTTGAATCAGGCACTGGGGTGGTACTGGTTGAATCAGTCACTATGGTGGAACTGGTTGAATCAGTCACTGGGGTGGTGATGTTTAAATCAGTCACTGGGGTGGTGATGGTTGAATCAGTCACTGGGGTGGTACTGGTTGAATCAGTCACTGAAGTGGTACTGGTTGAATCAGTCACCAAGGTGGTACTGGATAAATCAGTTACTGGGGTGGTACTGGTTGGAGTAGGCACTGGGGGACTGGATGAATCAGGCACTGGGGTGGTACTGGTTGAATCAGGCACTGAGGTGGTACTGGTTGAATCAGTCACTATGGTGGTACTGGTTGAATCAGTCACTGGGGTGGTACTGGTTGACTCAGTCACTGGGGTGGTGAAGGTTGAATCAGTCACTGGGGTGGTACTGGTTGAATCAGTCACTGAAGTGGTACTGGTTGAATCAGTCACCAAGGTGGTACTGGTTAAATCAGTTACTGTGGTGGTACTGGTTGGAGTAGGCACTGGGGTGGTGATGGTTGAATCAGTCACTGGGGTGATACTGGTTGGCATAGTCACTGGGGTACTGGTTAAATCAATCAATAAGGTGGTACTAGTTGAATCAGTCACCAAGATGGTACTGGATGAATCAGTTACTGTGGTGGTACTGGTTGGAGTAGGCACTAAAGTGGTACTGGTTGAATCAGCCACCAAGGTAGTACTGGTTGATTCAGTGACTAAAGTGGTACTGGTTGAATCAGCCACCAAGGTGGTACTGGATGAATCAGTCACTGGGGTGATACTGGTTGGAGTAGGCACTGGGGTGGTACTGGTTAAATCAATCAATAAGGTGGTACTGGTTGAATCAGTCACCAAGATGGTACTGGATGAATCAGTCACTGGGGTGGTGATGTTTAAATCAGTCACTGGGGTGGTGATGGTTGAATCAGCCACCAAGGTAGTACTGGTTGAATCAGTCACTGAAGTCGTACTGGTTGAATCAGCCACCAAGCTGGTACTGGATGAATCAGTTACTGTGGTAGCACTGGTTGGAGTAGGCACTGGGGTGGTACTGGTTGAATCAGGCACTGGGGTGGTACTGGTTGAATTAGTCACTATGGTGGAACTGGTTGAATCAGTCACTGGGGTGGTGATGTTTAAATCAGTCACTGGGGTGGTGATGGTTGAATCAGTCACTGGGGTGGTACTGGTTGAATCAGTCACTGAAGTGGTACTGGTTGAATCAGCCACCAAGGTGGTACTGGTTAAATCAGTCACTAAAAGGGTACTGGTTGAATCAGCCACCAAGGTGGTACTGGATGAATCAGTTACTGTGGTGATACTGGTTGGAGTAGGCACTGGGGGACTGGTTGAATCAGGCAATGGGGTGGTACTGGTTGAATCTGTCACTATGGTGGTACTGGTTGAATCAGTCACTGGGGTGGTGATGGTTAAATCAGACACTGTGGTGGTGATGGTTGAATCAGTCACTGGGGTGGTACTGGTTGAATCAGTCACTGGGGTGGTACTGGTTGAATCAGTCACTGGGGTGGTACTGGTTGAATCAGTCACTGGGGTGGTACTGGGTGAATCATTCACAAGGTTGGTACTGGTTGAATCAGTCACTGGGGTGGTACTGGTTGGAGCTGAAGAACATGTTACTTCATTTGGTACAGGATGGCCAGGATACCAGTTTTGATATGTAACACGATCTCCGTTGGACCATCTGGACCATGCTTCGGAGTCATTGAATCTTCTGCGAAGTCCAATCCAGTATTCTGAATTGAGGTTCTGCAAAATGAGGTGGATGTTCTTACAAGTAATGGTCGCCAGATCTTTGAAACAGGTTTGGCAGTGGTCCCTTGCTTCATCCCATGTTTTGGCACTGGACTGTGGGAAATACTGCTCCTCTGCCAATATTACAGATCCTAATGTGATCAATTTATAAGAGAGTTATCATTATTTTGAATGCATTTAATGAAACATATGTCACTTTATTCTCTTGTTATTTTTTGGAAATTTACCACAGGGCATATCAAAGTTTTAAGCCTTAAAACTGTTAATGGTTTATTGCCCCTAAATTTTAGCTGAGAAATTAAATTTTTTTGCACCCCACATTGTCATGCGCACCTTGGCACTGAGCAAGGAAAAATTGCGTCTGACATGTGTGTGCTAAGTGCTTGTAATGAATTTTGTGAATACTGTCTGATCTCACAATACTTTAATTCCATTTGTCAGTTGGTCGTTTTCTACTTTTCTATGTGTTTCCTTGATGTTCTTAAATAATATATTTGGCAGTAGACCATGTTTTCTAAATACCAATGTAACAGATTAAGAACTCGTGTCTTTTATAATTAGGGAGTATTCTGATGAGTGTCAAAGTAATTTTCATATGGCAAAAAAAAATGCAGATACAGATATAAGATATCACAATGGCCCTCGTTTATCATTCTTGCGTAGAAACGGGCGTATATGTTGGTGTAAGATTATGCTTACACTCCTCTCACCGCCTGATTTATGAAGCTGTGCGTACCTTTGAAATTCAGGCGTAAGCAATACCTGCCCTTCATAAATGCCGCGGCTGAAAACGATCGTCATTAGAATAATACGCCCATATAAATTCAAGTCTCCGCTTCCCCCACGCCCTCATTTTACGCCATTGACACACGGAAGACGGCAAAAAAGAGAAACTAGGGAAGTGGAAAGAAACAAAATTGTTTTATTTGGGAGTTTAAAGAGTGGGATTAAAGACACATTAATAATTGCATGACACATTGTAATATTTGTATTATTATTTTTATTATGAATGATGCTTATTGATATTTAGAAAAATAATTTATTATTATTATTATTATTTACTGTTGTCTACATCTAAATTCTATGTCTGCTTAATGGTTTGGTTAAGTTTAAAAAAAAAAATAATATTTTAAAATGATGTAGTAACTTTTGTAGTGTGTTCTGTATTTCCATACAGTTGTTTGTTAGCGAATATCCAGTTTGATACGGAGCTCCGGATATAATTCAAATTAACAATTTGTTTCCACAACATCCACATGTTTTACTAGGCTAATTCATAATTTGAAGTAATAATAATTGTATATAATAATAGTAATTACGAAATATTATAATAATTAATTCCAAGGAACAAACTGTTGAATATTGTGAACAAATTCTAAATTTATGGCCATACTTTAGACTAAATAAGTAAAAGAAGTGTCCATAATGTAGCATAAAAGATAATTGTCATCATGATCGCATTTATGGCTCCATTCAACACAAGCATTTTACCATACCTATTCATCTGTAGCTATTTATTTATCATCGAATGGTATTTAACTAGCTTACTTTTTGATGCATTACCATGTTTTCGTAGCACATCCTTGTGCTTTCTTGCAAATGTGCCGCTTCAGATTCCAGGATGAATATTTGCTAACTTTACAGTCTCTCCGCACTCCCTTTCAATTTTTTCTTCCTGTCCAATCTTAACTTACTCTACATTTATGTATAAGGCTTGAATTCCATAACTTATTGCTAGACGTTTTTACAGATTCTCGAACTAGCAAATTATCAAAGGGTTCTATATATCTGGTTCAACGAGCGGTGCTGAGTGAGCGGAATTTTCGGAAAGGCGCTCTGATGGTATAACCGCACCGCTCAACGCTCTGCTCACGTGCTCTGCCCTGAAACGTCAGGTAAAGCACACAGGCTCGCAACTGAGGGAATACATATGCATACAAATCAAATGCTTTGGTAAAGTCACAGAAATTAAACATCGAAGTTTATGTTGCACAAAAAACACTTAAGTTTATAATTACTATGTTGTTGTTGTTTTTTTACAGTGGGTCATAATATATCATATACTATTTTAGTTTGTCAGTGCGTTTTGTTGTGTTAGGTATTTTTTTCTGTGCATTTCCTAACTCAAAACGTGCGTACACCGTACACCACCTCCTGAGCTGGCATAGGATTTGATCGTGCCGTACGCCAACGTCCATATTGATAAATTTCAAAGTCACAGTGTTTTTGGGTGTACGCTGGAAATTTGGTGTACGCACTTTTGATAAATGAGGGCCAATGTGTTTTAGTTAAAATTCTCTAAAAATTACAGTATTATTGGCAGCTGTACTAGTAACCTACTGTAGATTTAAATTTGTTATTTACTGGCAACCGTTTGCTCAATAAGTTAAATCAATATTAAACATTAACAAATCTTTGTCTTTACAGAATAAAACTATAAAATAAAAGCCTCATGCAAAGCATTTGTAACGGGTTGCTTTAATGAAAGTGAATGAGAAATGAATCCATGTGCTAAAGGTTTATTGAAGTAAATACCAAAAGGGCCAGCAAACATATCCTAGGGCAAATCCACAAAACGTAATCCAAATACAGGCAATGTGTCAGGGCAGGCGGCAAAACAGGCAAAATCCAAATAACAGACACAGATCAAAAACAGGAACAGATATCAAAACAGAATTCAGGATACAGGTAACAGGAAACAGACAAACTAACAGGCTAGACTTTACAAAGTAATAATCAGCCCTGAGTAACAGGACTGAGGTGGCTGTATGCAACACAAACAGGAAGTGGGAAGTGAAGTGTGACATGATGAATTTCAAAATAAAAGCCTGAACAGAACAGGATGTCAAAATAAAAGTCCAAAACACAACATAAGACAGAACAAAACCTTACAGAATTCAGAAACCTTTTTCTGTTTTTTTCTTTAAATTTTTGGTAAGATTGCTCGCAAAATAAAACTAATGAAAGATGCGGAGATCAGCCATTTTAGTTTTATCAATAAAAGCCTAAAGATACGTTACACAAAACAACGTGATCTCACAGAGTTCCGTGGGATAGTCACGAAATTTTTTGCTCATTTTTCCGTGGCATTCTCACGGATCTCCGCATTTTTCCGTGGCCCTGCCACAGACCGTGGCATTCTAACGGATTGGTTACTCAATTGCTTTTTCCTATTTTCAAACCATTGTCGCTTCGGTTTAGGGTTAGATTTGGTGTTTGCGTTAGTATGTCACTTTAAGTATTGGTTAAACTATTTTTTCTGCTTTATTCTTTTATATTTTCTAAACTTTAATCAATTGTCGCCTGGTGTTAAGGTTAGAGTTGGGTTTGGGTAAGGATGTCAATTTATGTAAATCTAGAGATCCGTGAGAATGCCACAGAAATTACTACTTCTAAATGTGGTCGAAAGTGGATGAGCTCAAAACGTTTTGAACACCATTTACACCTTGTCTTTAGCGTCGTCCAGTTGTGATCCGATAGACGAAAATACATCTTAATACCAGATGTAAACCACCCCATAGTGAACAAAGTATGAGATCACTTTAAGTGTACCCTGACCTCACATCATGACCAGGATATAAACACACAGTAAGTGTGAAGTGTGGTTATATTTTATATTATAGTTTGGTGCCCAAGCTCCTGCCCCTTTACCCCTGGATGACCAAAGTGCCTTTTTGGCAAGACATTTTTTTGTAATTAAATGACCTTTTGTGAAGGCCTGCCCAATCTTAATATTAGTAATGAAAAATAATTTTATCATTTTTGTAAATAAAATTAGTCACATGATGACCTATTGACCTTTCAACGGACAATCTCTTCCGGGACGATCCCTAGCTCACAGCGTGAGGCGAGCGCGCCCACACGCTCTACGACACAGTAGAGTGCACAGTACATGGAGGATCCTCTCGAGCCGGCATTGAACCGAAGCGCCATGCTTGTTAACATTACTTATTATTATTTTACAAGAACAACGTGAGGAGAGCCTGCACAGCTTTTGTTTATATCGCTGTGTGTATTAACCTCTCTAGAACGTTAGATGCAAACAAGACACACGCATTTCAGCCAGTTCACACGCCACACCTTGTATTTCATGGGTGCAGTGTTGAAAGCTGCTATACCACTTGAGGCTAAACGTACCCAATCAGAGACAGTTTGTGCTAAGTCTGCCGAAACTAAGACTGTTACCAATATGCCTGTTTGGCCACAGCTAGTTAAAGCCATGTCCATGTATGTCCCTGTATCTAAGATGGCTGCTGCCATGAGTGTCTCTATTTCCAAGATGGTTTCCAACCCCAGCCCCAAGCGACAATGGGAAAAAATTTGGAACAAAAATTGAGTAGTTACCGTCCAGAAGCGGCATGATCCTGCCGATCGTCGCATAACGTGACGCATCACCTTCCGGGATTCCCTTTCGTCTATATACAACGCTGAGGGATAAGCATGAAAGCAACGGAGTTCCCATTTCGTCGATATAGTGATGCATAGGGGCACCCTTCGCGTCTTTATACTGACGCTGAAGGCGTTTGGACATGCTTCAGATTTTGACGCCTTGGGGAGTGAGAATGGATTGTATAATTACATGTATTTGTATCATATTTGAATGGTATTGTTATTATATGCTTTTATATTGTATATAACTGGTAAATATTCCAGTTATAATAACTTTTGCCACTTTTCCTTTAAAATACACAGAGTATATCAAAATTCCCTGCTACAGTAGTGAAGAATTTGGTAATTAAATGGGATCAGCTTATGGGACAAATTACTTTAAAAAAGAGAAATAAAACCTTTTTATCATTCGCACCAATATCATGAAACATCTAATATGTTGTTGTAACCCTTCACAACTATTTTCTTCCAATGAAAGTCAAGTTCATTAGTGTTCAGCCATTGCATGATCATGTGTATAATGTTCTTCAGATGTTCCACATAAAGCAATGCATTCTCAGTGTGAGGAATTCCTTCACCTACGGAGGTCTGACTATTCTACAAAAATACCTACTACCAATAGGTAACAGATGACTGTTCAAAAGGTCAGATAAATATCCAAGAGAGGACCCAATTAGGGACAAATGCTTCTAAATGTTGAGAGGCAACTTTTCATGAACAGTGCACATGAGTTTTCAGCTGACACAATGGATTTTGTACATCAAACTTCAACCAGATCAAGGAGAGATTCTAAATACGAGAAACACAAGAGATTCTGTCCAGTACAGACACCTGTTCAGCACAGTTAAGTTCCTGCTTTGATGCGGGGATTGTTTAACATTACAGGTGCTCATCTTGCAAAGACTGTTACCATTACCATGTTTAAAAAAATGACCCCTTAGGGACTTCTCGGAGAGTGCCCCAAGGGGCCAGGGGAGGACTGTAATACCGGATTTAACTTTGGGTTTGTTTAGGAAAAAGACACTGTGAAACCTCAGGTGGTGTGGTTTGAACCTTTGGATCTCATGATATCTTCATCTTAAAGGTTTGAACCCACAACAATCTTCCTAACCCACACAGCAGGAGACTCCTATGCGGATCCGCGTTCAAGTCGCCAAACCTGCGTGACTGTCACATTCATTTTGGAACCGCACAGAGGTTCAGCTCCGCCTCCGGCAGCGCCGTAAATTCTACTGTCAAACTGTGGATCCTGAACGGACCCATGTCGGATCCTCGGACGCGCCTTTACTAAACGGTTAAACGATACACACCTGTCAATCGAGACTTTCTTAGCTGGGACACGGTTGAGCTGAACCCTCTTGTGAGTAAGTATTGATTTATTGATATAATTGTGGCAGTAAACATTGTTTTTTTAATCATGCTGTATACTAATGATTGGAATGACATTGATATTAGGAAAACTTTAGCATTTTGCAGCGATTTCCGTGTGAGCACACCAGTGAACACCCCCGACCACTCGGCGAGCCCCACGTCCCCGTAAACGAAAGTTCAATGCACTCTAGGAAGGACTATTCCAGGGCACCATTAAACCCATTGTAGAGGTGGGAGGTGAAACAGCAAACACCCGAAAATTCTCGGGGCAGCCGCATATGTCAAAATTTCAGTCAAAACCGTTCTATTTCATCATAAACAATCTGAAAACAGGGCTTTAAGTGTAAAATACCAAACTTGTCCTTTAAGAGATCCTGCAGCTGCCTGCTCAAGTGGAAGGTGAGTTTACCCTAAATACTTCACACTTCACCTTATACTTTACACTGTTTATAACACTACATGTATTAAATCTGTATACACATTTCCTGTATTTTCTGGTTGTATTCTAATAAAGAGACTGAGAAATAATTATATATGATCACTATAAAGTTGCAAAAACAACAAATCTAATGGTAGCATGGTGGCCTAAGACTTTTGCACAGTACTGTATATGTAAATAAATGCTGGATTCTGCAGTTTCAGACACATAAAATTAACTGCTATGTTCGTTTTCACACAATGCATAAATTAACTGCAGCACTAACCTTTAAGCACTCATGTTAACAAGTTTGAGCATCACAGAAGCAACGCTGAAGCAGCTGTGCTGCAATAGTTTCAGTGCTGAGTCAATGCTGCATCCAAACATAATATGCCTCGAATTACTGATCCACGCGACGCGTTCAACTGTGTTAATGTGATTGGTTACATTACAATTTTATGGAGTGATTAATTAAACATTAACAAGTCTTTGTCTTTACAGACTAAAATTATAAAATCACAGCCTCATGCAAAGCAAAAAAAGGGGGATAAACAAAACATGTTAATGAGGATTTCTAGTTCCCAGAATGCTTTGCATGAGGCTGTTTATAGTTTTATTCTGTAAAGACATAGACTTGTTATTTGTTTAATGTTCATTTAACTTTGAAAAAACTGTTGCTAAAAAATAACATGAATTTAAATCTACAGACGTTACTAGCAACCAGCTGCATAACTACTAGGGATGTAATGGTACGCAAAAATCGCAGTTCGGTGCATACCTCGGTTTTGAAGCCACGGTTCGGTTCATTTGGTACAGTAAGGGGAAAAATGCATACATTAAACTGCAGGTTGTTTATTACTATAAACTTTTTTAAACAATTTGTTTACACTTTTTAAACACTTTTTATTAAAATATAATAAATAAAATATATATAAAATAAAAAAGAATAATAAATAAAACACTGCTAAATAACATAATTTCTTACATTATTTTATAACAGTAGATAAATCTTTTCTTAACCTTCTCTTAAACTTTTTCTACTAAAACCTTGCACTAAACTAACAAATTCAATTCCTGAATACATTTATGAACTATTAGCCTACATTTTTGCCACCAAAAAATGTTTCTGTTTTGATTTATTTTGGATTGTTTAACTCACAGTATTGAATTGGTTATGTACCATCTCTGTATAAAATAATATAACTGCTCAATGTGTAACTGCATAGCAAGCAACATGATGATATACTTATTATACACTCATATTGAGATTAGTGAGTTGCATACATAGCCATCTTTTATCTTTTGCACGTTTCTCCTAATCTTTGCTTGTGTCACCAATGTAAGCTGTGACTTAAACTGACGAACCCCTCCGCAGCTGAGTAACAGCTGAGTAAGCCCAGGTTACAGCTCTTCTCTGTCCCGACCAGCTGATCGCATTGTGACAATGATATGATTGACGTGAGGTGCAGATGAAAAATCTGATCACGCATTCTTATTCTCGCTGTCACAGACACAGAAGGGCGACTCATGATTGCGTAGCAACGAAAGACGCGCAACCTCTCACGCACTTTTAAAAGAACAAAACAGCGTGTTGACAAGCATTTAACACAAGGGTGTTTAGACGTGACACGCAAACGTGTACATTAATAATCAAACGAATATACAACTAAGTATATTCTTAAAAATTAAAAAAAAAAAAAAACGCTGACTGGGAAGAGTTAACGTTAAGCATGCTTCCAAGCATATTTGATCATCACTTCAACAGTTGCACGATATAAATGTATATTTTAGATGAATGTTGATTTATAAAAATAAACACCACAGTCTTTAATCATATTTTCATTGTGTCTTTGCTGCGTCTGTGTTTCTTGGGAACTGTGCTCTGTTGCAGCCACACTTGATTCTCAGGAACTACTTTGTAATATTTGTACTAATATAATTACAACTTGTTTGTTTTTTGTTTTATGCAATCCTGCTGACGTTATGCATAGGAAGTAATCGTTTTATAAAAGCAATAAACCCTGCAAAGCAGTGGGGTTACAGTGCATTTTACTCCGCTTCGCGTCGTGCCTAACAGCGCCCCTTAGCTGTTATAAAATGCACTGGTAACCCACTGCTTCTTGGAGCTTATTGCTTTATTTTACACTGCAGTGCACTTATTTTATGAAGTCAAAAGTCAGGCAAAAGTTGAACACATCTACAACACAGTTGTCATCAAGCAAACACAACAACTCAAAATTGTACACACTTTTCCCTAAAGGTATTTTTTTTACCATTTGTATGGATTGGAAACAGTCTGAGAGGCAGATGAAGAGTATGAGAAAAAACAGGACACCAAAGACAATGCAATTGCCAAAATTTGCAGTTTGATTGCTGACTTTTTACAAAATACAAGTGGTGCTTACAGTAATATCGAAAACTTACTATTACTTGCAGTACTTACAGTAAAGTATTCACTATATTCACAGAACTAAACTTGTGATTATAGTAATAAAGATATTTAACTGTGTGTTGTTATATACAATAAATACTGTATGTATTTTTCTGTAAGAAGATGTTCTGGATTTTGTGTTCTCCATTTTTTAAGGTAGTGTCTAATGAATGCTCTGTAGTGTTTTATATTATAGACTTATGTGTGTATGATTTGAAAGCTTAGTTTGATTTTGAGTACACGTGAAGTGGTTTTGAAGGAATTGTTAGATTTTGCTATAGTCAGGGCTCCTGTGAATTTAGTTTGACAATTTGGATTTGTGTTTAAGGTTATTTTCAACTCAGCGTTGGGTCAAAAAGGGACAAACCCAACCATTGAGTTAAATGAACCCAGAAAATGTGTATATTTGACCCAACAATGGGTTAAATAACCCAGCATAGGTTAAATTACAACCCAGTGAGTTGAGTTCGTCCCTTTTTTAACCCAACGTTGGGTTGAAAATAACTCTGCAGTTTTTAGAGTGTAGTATTAAAAAATCTGCAATATCAGAATCAGTGATATATATAAAGTTAAACTTTTTAACATTAAAGAGTTATAAATAAAGTTAAAGACATCTGATATAGTTTACAAGCTTACCCAGAAGTGCCAGCCACAGGATACGCATCTTTTACCTCCCTCTCGATTTATTTAATTTCATCAACTTCAGATAGAGACAGGAAATGTAACTTGCTTTAAAAGTAATCTAAAAACAAACCATTTTAAGCAAAACAAAGGTAAGATTAGTTTAATTGAATTAATGTAACTGAATCATAAAAAGTAGAAATGAAACGGTTACCTGGAAGGTAGCAATCTGATCTTCCTGATTCAACAGTCTGCTCTTTATTATTTACCTTTTCACTGCAAATTTGCATAGATGGCTCCTAAATTTCAGTTTGGATGGGATAAGCAAATAGCTGGAATGTTACAGTACCAAATTAATAATATATTTATGCATTTCTATGCTATACCGTACTCTTGTTATAATAACACAAATATAGTTAATTCATTTCTTAAGAATTTAAAAATACCAAAATACTTACCAGACAGCATAATCAATTAGACGCCCCTCTATCTTTGCTAGAAGTTAGGTCTGCTATTTCCCTTTACAGTCAGGGAAAACCCCAGGGCTCTGATGATTTCCTGGTTGAATTTAAAAAATATTGCAGATGTATTTTAAAGGCCTTAATGAAATAATTCGAGGAATCCTCTGTTTTAAATGCTATGAACACCACTGTCTGTAATTAGGCTTATATAAAAAGCTTAAAGACCCTGAACAAAGGATCATTCAAGTATAGACCCATAAACCTAATAAATGTTAATATAAAGAACTTATATTATAAGATTCTAGCAAAACATCTGTAATCAGTCATTCCACATATTATTGATGCTGATCAAACAGGCTTTATTAAAGGTCACCAGTCTTATTACAACAGGTGTAGTCTGTTTAATATCATAAACTTCCTGGAAAAAAGTTCAAACACAGGCCTCGGGCTGCATTTGTAAGCAGGAAAAAGTGATTCCAATATTTTCTGAAGAGGGTCCACTGTTCAAAATGCACCCCACATTTGAATCAAAAATAGGGAAAATCCTGCAAGATACTAACAGCACTTCAGGTTAGTATGTTCATGTTATTTTCTATCAAAAATCGATTCTTTTCACTGAAAAGTCATGTCTTCCTGCTCCGTTGGATTCTTGCTAAGAAAATGGCGGTTAAGTGAAACAAACTAGAAAAATATGACAACAGTATCAGAAACAGCGCATATAAATCAGTGCCTGGTTAAGAAATATAATTGGTTGGTTTAAATAAAGAATTCAAATGTGTGTGTATTCATGTATATTACATCAAAGTTAATACAGATAGTTGTATCTCTCTAACTTTTAACTAAAATCCTCTTTTGCTTTGTGTGTGTGTTTCTTGTGATGTAAAAACGGCCTCCAGTGACACAGATGAGGACTGGAATCTGGAGTTCATTCTTGAGAGACCATGTTGAAATAGTTTTTTTCTATGTGCTTTGGTGGGCAGAAAAGTTTTGAATTGATATAAATCATGTAGTATGTAGTGCCAACTCATTCTCATTTGATTATCATGTCATTTTGTCATCATGTGTCCATTCAGAGTCTCCAGGTGCACTTTTTTCAGACTTTTTTTCAGATCTCACAGAAAGTCGTGTTATAGTCACAACAAATTTGATTAATTTATTCATGTCCATGGCACGAATTTCACCTTTTTTCCGTGCCTTGAGCACAAATGTCTTTTTAATTTTTTTTTTATTTAGTTAGTTATTTAGTTATCAGGGACATTAATACAATGTTTCTGTAAATGCACCAGAATTTTTCATCCGTTGTCCCTGGACAGAATGTTATAAGTCACCCTGAAAGGAAATACATACAAAGTTAAAACACAAACAGTTAAAAGTAAATGAAAAAACATCACAGAAACCATTAAATATACTTAAAAAAGGTGGGAAAAAGTTAGTAGCAGATTAATGGCGATAGTTAGCCATTTCGGTAGCACTTTATTTTACAGTACGTATACTTACCTTGTACATATATGGTAAATAAGTTGTACTTACCGACAAATGTGTGGTACTTACTTTTAGGTATCTACATGGTAATTAACTGGTATCATTACTGTACTTACCAGTGATACATACTTGGTAAAAAAAAAAAATAACTGAACCTTAAATTAATCATAAGACTTTAGATCTCTTATATTCGATGGAATTGTATTCCATCGTCGTGCAGCTTAACAGTTTTTCAGTTGCTAACAAGCGATTGTCCAAGCAGTTGTCACGTTTTCAAAACTCTAAACACAATTAGCACAGCATCGGTTTTTGGGGCCATACAATTCACACATTTCATGTTGTTTTCACACAATATGCAATGAGTAAACACATTTCCACAATGCTTACATTTTCTTAATAGACAAGCTATACCTCCCGTAATATTCAAGTTGTTAAATATAGATTTGTAATTCTGATGGGTTATGTAGTTCCTTCATATGGGCACTAGTGGGCAGTGGGTGAATAAGATGTGATGCTGTGTATTGCAAAGATCAGAATAAAAAGTTCACCGCATGTGTTAAAGCTAATCGAAAGGTCTAGTCATCTTTACAAATGAATACACCTCCCAACAAAATTATGGATTGTTTTTGTAGTATTTACGAATGTTAAAGCCGCTCTATGCATTTTCTGCGTTTTTGTCAAACAGCGACCCCTAGAGTCGCTGGAGAATACTTGCAACTGTCGTAATTTCCCACCTTTGAAGATAATGACCAGGTAATGTTTCACAATTTCATATAAATATTAGGCTACTGCATAGTCTACTAAACTACAGATGATGGTAATAAGATAATAAGAAGTTTAATCCAAGTGTAGAGTAGGCATATAATAATAAAGTAGCTTATAACGGTGCACCACGCTCTCCTCAGGACTCGATCGTAAAGCCAACGCTGAAGCGGTCTCATATGGAGCAGCCTGAGCAGTGTCACAGCCGCAGCTGCCGCCATATGCCCCAGGAGCTTCTGAAATGGTTTCAAATGGACCGCGTTCTTCCCTCAAAATGAACCGAGGCAAGTCAGAATTGACTGGATGCGCGCTTCTGTTAAACACGACGATAAATCGATCGAGTCCATTTCCACACCGAGAAAAAAGATCCTCTGCACGGGGCAAAGTTTGCTCTTTTCCCAGTTGACCTGAAGACTTAACCGAGTGAGATGCCGAAGCTTTAAATCTCTGTGTTCGCGCAGCGTCTGCCGAGAACGAGCTATTATAAGCCGACGTAAATATAAGCAGAATGCGACCAAATGCTCTCTCTCGGGGGTTTCAATGCCATGTCTAGCACTTTCATGGAGACACGGGGAGAGAGAGACAGCTAGAATGGAGGTACTTAGTATTGATGTGCCCTCCCCACGAACGCAGAGCGAAGAAACAGCCTGTGGCGAGGGGAGATGGACACATGAAGTACACGTCTTACAGGTCTAAGGCTGCAAAACGATCTGAACATTGAAATAGGTGCTTCGGTGTTATCATCCTGAAGGATCTCATTTGGAGAGCCGGGTGCGTAAATCAAAATCGGTCGTAATCCGCTGCGTATATTGGGTACTATGAGATAAAAGCTGGAAAAACCCTATCATCATCTCGGTAAGAGGGACCGGCTTGATACGTCCTTCACCAGCAGGACATTGACTTTTGCACGCAGTACATGTGCATCGGACACTTTCACTGTTGTGAAACAAATGCCCGAGAATTTGGAGGTGTGCCGGTAAATTGTGTTTCGTAAACGAGGCGGATCGTGCGTAAAACCCAATGAGACGGGCTGGGAACTGAAGCCAAGCACCCAGGACCGTACAAGGAGAATTAACAGCACTACCGAAGTACCCGCAGTGGGGCAGTGAGCGGGGCAGGTGTGACTGCCGGTGCGTGTGCCTTGGGAGCACAAAAATCTACAGTGTGCGTGTGTGACACTGACCTGAGCCCGCTGAGGGTGACGGTCGTCTGGTCTCCTGAGCGGAGAGCGCAGACTCCGATGAGGGTGATGGTCGTCTGGTCTCCCGGGTGGAAAGCGCAGACTCCGGTGAGGGTGATGGTTGTCTGGTCTCCTGAGCGGAGAGCGCAGACTCCGGAAAACACCCGCTGGCGATAGAGGAGGAGGAGGGTAAGCTGGTGTGTGCCCGCTCATGGCTTTCTCGATCCTTAGGAGACCTGGAGAGGAAAGAGGAATGCACTCTTATGTGTGGTTATGTGGGTACCGGCTGGACAGCCAGTGGAACAACAATGTAACCAAGGATTTTTCCAGCCGACCCTCTTCCGGGGCAAGGACAAATCACCGTCTCCTGAAAAGTGATCCTCTCCAACTACGGGTCGCCCGTCTCGGGGCCACTTAAACTCCTGATTGGCACGGGAAGCGGCTGAGCAGGCAGGGCGAGCTGCTGACGACCGGTTCCCCTGCGCTGCCAAGATGAGATCTGAGGAGGGGGAACGAAGGTGGCCGCGAGGCAGACTGAGGAGCCGGCGTTGGTGGACCAGGGCAGCTCTCTCCGGGGCACGACCTAGGAGATCGCCTCAGTTGTGCAGCGGAGCTGAATGACTCGCCGAAGAGGCCGGTCTGTGAGACAGGAGCATTCAGGAAGTTGTTCTTGTCTGCGTCCGTCGTGTCAGCCAGACACAGCCAAAGGTGGCGTGTTCTTGGACCACTGTGGTGGACATTGCACGACCAAGGGTCACGGTCTCCCTCGTGCAGATCTCTAAAGCCTTAGCTTGGACCTGCAATATCTCAATGCCAAATTCATTGACGTTTTAGTAGTTATCGAAGCAGATTGGTCCTTCTAAGCGAGTTCCCAATTCGTCGGTAGTGACGTCATATTGACCGACTGAAAGGGAACAGTGGTGACACACAATTGTTCAAACATTTAAAAGTCAATTTCAAAACACTAAAATTTGCAAAATTTTCAAAAGTAAAAAGCTTGTGCTTTTGTATGATATCTCATAGGTTTCTTATCAAATATCTTAACTGCCTGTTTATATAGAGAAGTGACTGGTTTCAGAGTGGATGCTGATATTTGTGACCATGCTGTAATACAGTATGACAAATGCAAAAAAACCATTGCATGCATAAACAATAAAGCCGCATGATGTGACAAATGTGTTCAAGTGTTTGTCCAAGATAATTCTCAAGTATTTCACTTCATGAACCTCTTGAATGGGTTCATGGTCTAAATGAACCTCAAAAATGCTGTCAGTGAACCTCCGGTTGATCAAAAAACACATTGAAAAAGTTTTCTGTATGTTTAGAGTTAGATGGGACAGCTGAAGCCATCTTGAGATATTATGTAGCGCCTGTGTTAACTGTTGCCCAGCCAGTGCAGTTGTTTTTGTTGACACATGAATAACTGTGTCGTCAGCATAAAACTGGCAGTTTACACCCTGACAGCAATCTGGAAGATCATTTATAAACATTGAAAACAACAGTGGTCCTTAAACTGACCCTTGAGGCACTCCTAAGTCATTTAGACTCAGGTTGGATTTAACGGTTCCTACTTTCACACATTGTTCTCTATCCTCCAGGTATGACTTAAACCATGACAGAGCTGCAGCTGAAAGTTGGAAATGCTGTAATTTCTGCAATAAGATACAGTGGTCCACTGTCTCGAAGGTCTTCTTTAGATCTAAAAACACAGCGCCTATTTATCAATAGTAAAATGTGTTGCTAAAGACTTAATTTGGACAACTTTAAAGTTTTTTACAGACGCTAGGACACATTTCTCAATACTTAGGTCACTTTTGCAAAACTCTTCACACAGTGAGCACAACAGAAGTATATGCAGAATTATTATGCACAAAAAGTATTCAATGACTACATGTCTCAAATTTCATAAATTCTTTTCTCACTCAGACGCAACAACTGCCAAAAATCTTGATTCATACAGTCCAATTTGCACATGCTTATACTGTTTTCAAAACTGTTAAACATATGTTCAAAACAATAACATACAGTTTTTTACGATTGCTTACACACTATGATTAATTTTTTCCCACAATTATCAAAACCTAACACTCAAGGAGCAAAACACAAGGCTGGATTTGCACAACTGTAAGCACATTGTCAGCTTCACACTATTTGCAAAACCTTACACACAGTGATTTGCAAAACATTAAACACACTTGTATACATTAGACACAGAAGTCTATCAGGATGTCACTTCTTTGCAATTCCAAAGCACTGACTGTCAAATGACCACACTTATGAGCCAATCTGTTAAACACAGCCATCAGGTGCACAAACACATGACTGCTAAATTGTACACACACCAATCAGGTTTAAACACTATAAAAATGCAGCAGGTCCTGCATGAATTCATATGTATTGATGAGACAGCGTTCAAAATCACAAAAGCAAGAAGAAGAGGCAGAATTATCATTGGGCACCGGGCTATTAGCAGCATGGCGGTGGAAGGTTTAGGATCTCCAGGCTCAGGTACCCCTCATTCAGGCCATGGAGGACGCCTGTGACCAAGTTAACACCGTAGCTGTGCAAGGATGGATTCAACATTCAAGACGGTTCTTCCCGGGTTGTCTTGCTAATGAGGATATTGCTTGTGATGTTGATGAAATTCTCTGGCCAGATCCAGCTAGGCGAAGAGAGAATGTATAGTATCCCTGCTGAAAAAAACAGCATAGACCAGCAACATTCCCATGCTGGTCCATGCTGGTTTGGTGCTGGTTTAGCTGGTGGTCACCACCATACCAACACCAAAACACATTATATGCTGGTCTTGCTGGTATGACCAGCATGGGATGCTGGTGCTGGTATGCTGATGACCACCAGCTAAACCAGCACCAAACCAGCATGGACCAGCATGGGAATGCTGATGGTCAGCACCAAAACCCAATTTGCTGGTATGCTGGTTTTCCAGCGGGGATGACCGTAGTATTTTCTTTACAATATTGTCAGTTTTTTAGATTATGTTTGTTGTTGTTGTTATTTACTGTAATTGTAACATGTACTCTATACAGTATTTTATATTTGTCTGTTGTTTGCTGAGCTAACAGTGCTATGCACACTACTGTAGTAGCATGACAACTGGGACATGTTTTGCTGTGATTCTCCATGTTGACTGATTTGGGTATGGAGAGAAATCAATTATATTTATAGTTGCACTTTGTCTTTGTACTTCATTTGTAGTACTCTAATCAATAAGAATTAGACTTGCTAAAAGTGTTTTAGGTTAGCAGCAGCAGTGTGTAACTGGTTCAAAAAAAATTAATTCTTGTGAAATGTGTGTGTATCTTATAGTAACAAAATATTGTTTTTATAAAGTTGTGTATAGTTTTGACAAAAGTGTTCCATTTTGCCAATTATCTGAAATGTTGTGCTACTTTGGTGAAGGGTTGTGTTAATCGTGTGTAGTGTTTTGACAAACCGGGTCCTGTTTTCAAAATTGTGCTTAAGCAATCGTAAAAAACTGTAATACACAACTGAATTTGCTTTTTACACAGCAATTTGTTACATTTCTACAGTAATATTTTAATGAAATATATTTTAAATCTTAAAAATAAATGCTATAAAAACAATTGGCCAAATGGAGAAGACCGAGTAGATTAGCATTACTATTGTATCTGTATCAGTGGATGGTGTGTATACAAATTCTTGTATTTTGGAATTACTTGGAGTGCAAAAAACTAAAAATAAACTACATAAAATGAAAAAATTTGAAAAATTAAGAATTCTGCATCATGTCTGATTCATTCCAGTAACATACATTGCAGTGAATTATAAACAGAGAAAACATTGTGTTATGCTTGTTGTTAGTGTTTTTTAGGTCATTGTTTTGTGGGTGACAAAGTGTGTTTGTCGGCTGTCAACCTTTGCTAGTGTTCTGGAAGAATGAGTTGATTTGAGACCTGAATAAAGTGTTTTGGTAGTTGTAGTGCATTTTTGAATGTGAAATGAACTGCTTTGCCAAGCTAAAAGTTTGTTAGGAGAACTGTGTGAAGAGTTTTGCAAAAGTGACCTAAGTATATGTGTCCTAGCATCTGTAAAAACTGTAAAGGCGATTTTCTCAATATTTAGATTTTTTTCCTCACTTGACATGCCAATAAGGTCATACAGTAATGCATCTAGAATTTTTGTTGTCCCTCTAAAGGGACCCTCTGGGGGAAGAGGAAAGCTCTTCAATAATGATCAATACTGTAAAACTTTTTCTGTTCTACCATACCGTAGTCCAGTGTTTCTCAACCCTGGTCCTCAAGGACGCCCTTCCAGAATGTTTTAGATGTCTCCCTAATAACACACCTGATTTAAATTATTAGTTTGATAGGGAGACATTCTGGAAGGAGGCTGATGATTTCCAGTGTTTTGGTAAAGTTATTGTGTGCAGAGAAAGATGTGTTCTATTTTGAAACGAAGTGTTAGTATATATTTAACAAAATGTGTTTTTGAGAAGAAAATTATCCATTTGGCCAATTGTGTTTTGTAGGTGTGAGTCTGTGTTAAGTGTTTAGAAAAAGTTTCTGAAGCACGGGTAAGTGCTTGTTAGCGATTGAAAAAAAACTGTAACAGAAAAGGCAGACGGACTAAAATTACTCCATCTCAAAGGTATAATGCAGTCACCTCTTAATGCACCTCTTGTAAGATGATGGGCAGATGTTGTAATACTAACTAATTAACTAAGAGGTGGAGAAGATACAGGTAAGCCATGAATGATCTTATACATGAAGCAAACATTTGCAAACTTAATCATATTTTCCAAACTCAACAAATCATATTTTTTAAGTATTGAACAATGATGGAAAATGCAGATTTCTTATCCAATACTTTAAGTGTACATTTATACAAGGACTGTAATGGTTTTAGAGTCATTGAACTCGCCTGGGACCAAGTTATTAAACAATAGGTCATATGGGAGATGATCATTAAATGCAAACATCTTAGCTGCCTCTAACGACATACAGTATCTAGTAAACCTAAAATTATAGAGATTAAACTTAACCTGTTTACAAACCTTTTTGACCTTAGCTTTAAAAGTGAATTTTGTGTTAATCAGAATATAACATGGCAAAGATGAATGAACATTTATATATTGATTCAATAGATTTATTGCATTTTGCGGGGAAAAAATAATCTGTTTATATAATAAATATTTGAAAATCAAATTATGGATCTGAATTTTTTATGTTTTTATAACCTAAAGGTGCTATGTGAAAGTTTTCATCTTGTCACTTTCTTGGTATAGAAAACACATTTTTATGGAAATAAGTCAAAATGGATTTATTTATTTGGAACCAAACACTTCTTTTCTTGTGTGCACATCTCACAATAAGACTCAGTGACTCAGAGAAGCATGCTGAGACTCACTACACCTCAATAAAGCTTTTTACAATGTAAAGGTTACTAGTCAGTCAGATAAAGATTAGGACTATAAAGATTTTCTTATTCACATTAACCATTAACGTTTTACCCAAACGTATGCTTGCGTCTCCTTGGAATCGCAGACCATCCTTCTGAAGTTCGCTGATGACAACGTAGTGATAGGATGGATCACTGTGATGAAGGGGCCTACATGAGGAAGGTGTCCAGTCTTGTGACATGGTATGGAGACAACAATCTTAACCTCGACAACTGGAACCTCAACACCACCCAACTGGTTAAGAAAGCACAACAGCGGCTGTATTTCTGAGAAGGCTGTGGAAGTTTGGCATGTCAACTAAGATCCCTTACAACTTCTACAGCTGTGTTGTTAAGAGCGTCTTGACCAGCTGCATCAATGTGTGGTATAGCAGCACTACTGTAAGGGACTGCAAGCATCTACAGAGAGTGGTGAGGGCTGGTGAGAAGATCATCAGGACTCCACTGCCCTCTCTGCAGGCCATTTACCATCGCAGAGTCCACAGAAGAGCTGTATTCATCATTACAGACCCCACCCACCCCCAAAATGTATGTTCACACTCCTACTCTCAGGAGGGTGACACAGGAGCTAGTGGACCATCTATGTCAGAGAATAATCAGTCCAATTGTTTCATCTCATTTGAACATTGTAATGCTATTGCTGCTATTATCACCAATGCATATTTATGCAACATCGCTCAAGGGAGTGAGATGAAGCTCTATATCATCACGGTTGTGATTAGGCCAGAGGCACGAGACTTATTAATTTATTAAATGTCTCTTGCAAACTATGAAGGGACAATGAATCAATACACTGCCATGGTAATGCTAGACAGATACTTTGTTTGCACAGTGCTACCATTATTTTGTCACTCCTAGATGTATGTCTGGCGTCAGGGGTGAAACGTTTACCTCGATGAAATAAAGTCATTGTCTCACCAGGCTATGTTTATTCGGCTATCCAGTGCTGAGCTTCGATGAAACTTCACGAGACCGGCGAGATGCTTCCACAGGGCGAGAGATACGCAGCGGGTTTGACAGCTTTGACACCAAATGGATATACATGAAAATCAGATGAAAAGAGTTTCGTTGCAAAACGAGATAACTCCGTTTTTTTAATTTGTCAGAAATCACGTTTTTTGGTTGTGCATTCCAATTAATATAAATTCAACTGCAGTTGGTTTGTTTTGATTTAAACCTTCATAAGTTAAAAAAATACAGCTTAGTAGCACCACAACACAAAATAATAACATGATAACATAATAATAAACCTGTTTTGACAAAAATATAAAAAAATGGATTTATCTTGTTTATATATATATATATACACACGCACACGCACACACACACTCAATTTGCACTTTTCTGCACTATTGTTTTTGCAAATAAGTTAATATTGTACATAAGTTAATTCTGTACATTTGCATTTTATAGTCTAAAATGAGGCAGCATAGCTTTTATTATGTTTCTATGCGTGTCTGTGTGTGTACAATTGTCTTCACATTCATTGTGAACACCAAATTAAGAATTTCACTGCTCACGTAAACATGCTTTCCTCACTGGGTATATGACAATAAATGCTTTGAATCTTGAATCTGTTGGCTATTTAACTGAACCCAAAAAATGCAAAATAGACTTAAGCTTCCATAAAACAACAACAACAACTGTTGAGCACATTTCGTTTTGCCTAAGTTTATTTATGATGCTTTTGACATGTGAAAACCAAGCAAACATGAATCAATAATTTCACTAATGCATATACACTGACAGAAATAATAAAACACGAGAGCTAAAGACTAACAAGACCCATCTTAGAAAGACTACAAATGTAAAAAAAAACCCAGCAAAAATTAAAATAACTCAGTATACTCCTACACAAAGGTTCCTGAAACATTATTTGTCAGGCTGTATGGTTAAATTAACCAGACTATGTTTTACTTTACAATTCCTTTTTTGGCAGATAAATGCATGAAAATAGAGTATAAAGATGAAAACTATAAAGAAACATATGACATAATTATAGCTTAATTTTAATAATGAAAATATACATACATATCAATCTCCAATAATTCATGCCATGCAACACAAGAACTCTGTAAAAAAACATGATAAAATGAGGAACTGCAACTAAATGAAGTTGAAACTGATAGTCTGTGACTTCTGCATTGCTGTTATTTATATCAGTAGTATAAGGACCGCAGGGCAGTGATCCTGAGAAATGGGTGAATAAATTCAAAAGTTACATAAGAGTCAAAGGTTAATATGAATTTGATAACAATTAAAACATGTTGTATAGTCAGGTTGGTTTTACAAACCACGTTTTTGTTGTAGGGATTGGACATCATCATTTTCTGTCAATCTTTTTGAGTTTCCAGTAGGCATCTTTATAATTATTTCCAAACTGTTCTTCAAGCTGAAATAAAAAACAAATTCAATGATTTGAGTTCAGTTGCAGGAGCCTTCAACTAAAACATGACTATACTTTACTTACATATACTTTCAATGTATACTTTCAATTGATATATTGATATAAAGATATGAAAGAAATTATTAATTAAAAAAAAATCATTTGAATGAATGTTTCTTCTATGTCATCATTGTGAAGAACAGGTTAAGCTTCTTTTTTTTTAATAGTATGCTTTGTAAAGTTTGCTGTGATCATCTCTCACCTCTTCTTTTATTTCTGCCAGAGTTGTATTCTTGCTACAGTAAAGTGATGTCTCACTGGTGCACATCAATACAAAAGTCACTTTCTTCTTATTAGGGACTAAAATAAAAATAGAGATGTCCTTGTTAAACATCATAAAAATACATGACAGAAACACAAACTGCAGCCACAAAAATACACTGCAGTCATGAAACATGAAGTGTTGACAAATGTGTACAGTAACAGATGTAAAAGCTACAAAATAAAACATGGGGCAGGAGATGTACCTGTCATTCCATAAGCAGTCTTTGGATCACTCGCCTCCTTGCCAGCCATAACACTGACATTAAAGCTATAGTTTGTTCCCGGTTTTAAATTATTAAAGATGAAATTATTCTGGGTTACACAGCTTTCATTAGGGGTATTCCTGTGAGAGTGAGCTGTCACCTTATACGTAATTGTTGAGTTTCCTGTCAACTCTGCGGGAACTCCCCAGATTACATTTATAGCAGTGTGGTTGAGAACAGTAGCAGTTGCCCATACAGGAGAAACAGGTTCTGCGCATGGAATCAGAGTTTGTGTTAATTTGGATGTAAATTTGTTAAACAATACACAACAGATAAATCAGTAGTCCACAATATCATGGTTACTTACTAGTATGCAGTGATTGTTCAACAGGATCACTTTCCAGTTTAGGTTTCTCAGAAAGAGTGATGACAGTGATGGTGTAGTTTACTGCTGCTTGTAGTTTATCAAAAAAATAACTTGATTGATCAGTGACATTGAACGTCTGAATCCGGCCATCTGCTTTAATGCTCACATTGAATTCTTTATAACCTTCAATCAACTCCCAGCTTACGTTAATAGATTGAGAAGTTGAAGTTAAAGAAAGATTTGCTACTTTGCTTGGACCTATATGCAAAGAAAAGTAAACAATTTGTAACTTAAAAATCAAGATATTCAGTATAATTTAAACAAGAGTGTAAAAGATCAAATAAAACAACCCATTCTCACCCCATGGCGTCAATATTTGACGCACTTGACCATGCGTCAATATGTGACGCGGAGGGTTACCTTTCGCGTCATTTTTTGACGAACTGGGGACTTCAATACTATTACGTCCGTTGCATTCTCTTCTCCTATTTTCTTACCATTTTCGCGTCGGTTTAGGGTTAGATTTACATAATGACATCCCTACCCAAACCTAACTCTAACCCCAACGCCAGGTGACAACTGTTTCTAACCCCAACGCCAGGTGACAACTGTTTAATTTCGCGTACACTGTTTAATTTTGCGTAATCTAACCCTAAACCGACGCGAAAATGGTAAGAAAATAGGAAAGAGAATGCAACGGACATAATAGTATTGAAGTCCCTAGTTCGTCAAAAAATGACGCGAAAGGTAACCCTCCGCGTCACATATTGACGCATGGTCAAGTGCGTCAAATATTGACGCCATGGGGTGAGAATGGGTTGAATAAAATGGTATGATATCAATAAATAAATATTAGTTTGAACAAAATCTGGGTGGTTTGCAGTGCCCTGAAAGGTTTTCAATATGAATTTTTGGTTACACTTTATTTTAAGGCGTCACTGTTACATTGTAATTATATATTTAAGTACCAAGTAATAATTATCAACAACATGTACTTACTGTAGGGTTAGGAATAGGGTTTGGTTTAGGAATAGTTGCATGTAATTATGCATAATTAACTGTTATTACTATAATAATTACATGTAACATGTGTAACAAAGACACCGTAAAATAAAGTGTTACCAAATTTTTCACTGTATATATTAACTCATATTGTTTGTTTACTTCTTACCAGAGGTGGGACAAAGTCATTGTTATGCAAGTCACAAGTAAGTCACAAGTCTTTGCTTTCGAGTCCCGAGTCAAGTCGAGTCAAGATGAGGCAAGTCCCGAGTCGAGTCCAAAGTCCTACCATTTTAGTTTCGAGTCATTTCAAGTCCTCTTACCACAGAATTAAAATGCGTGCTTTGAACAGTTGGAGGGAGGCCCCTATACTGCATTGCATTTGCAAAAGATCAAATTGGCCAAAAGTCTGTCAGTCATTTGTGCACGATAGGGACGCAGAATGATGCCACCATGGCTGAAAACTCGTTCCACTGTAGCACTAGAAGCAGGCACTGCCAAGACTCGGAAGGCTACTTGAAAGAGTGAAGGAAGAGTGCCTAGAACAAAAGGGCATTCTGTCCTTCTGACATGTCAATGTAGTGACTTCACTGCTGTGGTGTAGTCTAGATTTTTGTTTTCCCTCTCACCCTTATGCTCACTCGTCCCAGCGCGACACCCCATATGCACCACTACACTCACAGATGCATACGTATGGATCTTCATGTAACTGAGAGCATTCTGAAAGTGTACTCATAAGCACATAAACTGAATGTGATATCAATATCAGTTTAGTATAAGAAAAAAAGACTTTAAAAGCCAATGGGTTTACAGCTGGGGAAACTGGACTAATTTTTAGACTGGTTTAGAGTTAATCAACATCTAACTCGTGGCCAAAAGTTACTCAACTGTTAATTAAAATAAAATAAAAACTTTTACTAATCTTCAAACCGTGGCTAACACATGCATTGAAGGAGGACAAAATCCACTCTTTCAATAGCTATTATCTGACAACTATTGATAACATTACCATGTGTAATTTAATGGTGTAAAAGTTTATAATTAATACACAATTAAGATGACCATGAAGTAACTATAATTTGAATAGTCTTTGACATAAAAAGCGTATTTTTGCATATAATACAAGCATTGTCTAAAAATTAAAATAGTCTTTTACTTATTATTACTTTTAACTTTTATTATTACAAGATTTTCCTGTAGCCTAATATTTGACACCCAAACCAAACAGAAGTTTAAGATCATATACATCTTGAACGTAGATATATAAAATAAACAAAGAGAAGGGAAGTTTAACACTGTGAAGCACAAGCAAACACGCAGCTAAAAACCATCAGGATGTAATCACGGGCTTATTTTATTGCATTTGGATTCTTACCTCCAAATAAAGTAATAAACTGGACTGATGATTTAAATGTTGTTTACTCACATGTGCGTTGTTAACTCTCCGGATTTTATGTTGTGCACTGCTCCACTCGTTCCTCCACATGGACTGTTTGTTTACAATATCACGTGAGCAGCTACACTGCAGGTTCGAGTTCATTTGGCACTAAGCAGACCTCTTGGTGATGTCAAAGTAGTGCGAGAGCGATTCAAAGCAGATTTCTCCTCGTGATAACTGGAATCGCTCTCACGGTACTTTGCTGTCACTCGCCAGTAGGTTCTTGTGGCGCCACACCAGTCTGCTCCCCAGTCACTTTCGGGCCGCTATAGTAATTTGATTTCATACGCCGATCGGATCGCGCAGTTCGGCAGGAAGTCAAACACACCAAATATATAGCCTAATATGTATATGCATTTCAACCCGCTAAAGTAGCAAGTAGGATTCTAATGGTCAGTGCTTCACATCTAAATTATGAGTGAAAGTTTGAAATGTCACAAAACCATGCTGTTACGCATCCTCACACTATTTTTAGTTGGTATACGGAAATCCTTGACAATTCCTAGTGGCTATAAGGCGTGTACCTGAATATCACGTAGACCAGGGGTTTTCAAACTGGGGGGCGCGAGATGGTGCCAGGGGTCCCCAGTTTTATGACATTTTATAAAATACATTAATTTATCATGAATTCTGTGTAATTAAACATAAAAAAATAAGGCTACTAACCAAAAGCACTACTTTTTTGTATAATTTAATATGTGTTTTAGTAAAATGTTGAGTTTAGAACAGTTTTTTGTCACAAATTTTCTTTGGGGGGCGTGAAGGAATGCACCATACACAAGGGGGGCCGCACGCTGAAAAAGTTTGGGAACCACTGACGTAGACTACACCACTGCTGAGCTGTACTGCTGGTATGGTCCCAACATCCAAACCAATGTGGGACTACAGTGATTGGCTGTCGTGCAGGCAGCGCGCGTGCTCTCTACATGCAGGTGGTGCACATTTTTTTCACAGATGCAGATAAACTGAGAGCACCGCGGCCATTTCAATTTTTTTCCCCAGGTTTTCATGTGAAGTAGCAAGCCATCTCGAGTCAAAAGGCACAAGTCCAAGTGAAGTCACAAGTCATTGATGTTCAAGTCCAAGTCGAGTTGCAAGTCTTTGTACATTTTGTCGAGTTGAGTCTGAAGTCATCAAATTCATGACTCGAGTCCACACCTCTGCTTCTTACAACCACTTCAGCTTTATATTCATGGCGAGAGCCAGTTAATCTATGCGCAAGTAAATTCATTCAAGTCAAAGTTGGGGAAGGAAAATTTGGCATCTCCAATTTAACCCCGACGGTGACCCAGAGAGAACATGCAAACTAGACACAGAAAGACCTCCTGACCCTGCCAAGGATCACCAGCTAAAGATCTTTTACAAAATTTTCATATGCGTTTTTTGATATCCTACAAATCTGTCATGCACAGAAACCGTGTCATGCAACACTGTATCCGATATAAATTCATCTGTTGTGAAAAAAACTTGGATGGTGTCTTTGTATCGTTAGGAATATATGAATGGATGAACTGCAACAAGCTTTCGTAAAGCAAACTTAAGCAGGACAAACTTAATTTAAAAGTCACATTTTAAAGCTGCGGTCGGCAACTTATTTTATCATATTTTTTTATCATATTCACTCAAACCAACACTATGCTCCGATAGAACAACATCAATTAGACTGTTTAAGAAAAAACCCGCGCTTCTAGCTCCACCTGGAGCCTGTTATTTGTTTTGCAAAAACCCATCGCTCCCAGTTCATTTGGTCCAATCAGCGCAGGGCTGTGTAAAATCTGCCTGTCAATCACAATACCTGCACGCGCCACAGATCCCCATCCCCCTCGCGCGCGTTACAATATCACGTGCATCCGCCTGAATTCATAGTTGTTTTGGTTTGAACAACGTGATGGCGGAGAGAACTTTCAGTAACAAACTTCCGATTTCTCGGTTAACAACTAGAGCTAGGAAAACAACCAATGAAAAGAAGGAAACAAAGATAGAAAGCGACCGTATTAAAACTAGGATCAATATCGGACCGGCATTTGAAAGGAATCTACGAGATTTCAAGCTGTATGCAGAGCTTGCCACATTTCTTCTCAACAGGTAATTGTGCTTTATCAACCATTGATTGTATTTCGGAGTGTTATGTAAGTAATCTAAGTATTCTTGCTAAGTATGCGTTCACAATAATACTTTTGCACACGCGCTGACGAGAACGAGCTCTGAGGGAGGTTGCTCAGAGGTAGTGGGGGAGGGACATGAAATTGTAAACATTTGGAAACTGCTCAATCCTCCAGAGTTGCCGACGGCAGCTTTAAGTATGGGTTACCATACCTGACAATCACATAATTTTCTATGTTTCTTTATATTCTGACTTTTTAAATTCCGCACTTTTTTGTCATAATTTGTGTGACGAGACGATGATCAACTTGTCAGACACTATTCTGGATTTTGCCATTTGCTTGTACAGTGGATCTTATGAAAAAACATCTCTCAAAAAATGTGGACGTGAAAAAAATATTCAGATCAGGTTCAATTTTCTGCGTTTATTGCGGATGAAACGTGATTGACACAACACGAGGTCGTATTTATTTTTTTACGTTCAAAAATTTCGGACGAGTATTTCTAAAGTGCATGCTGCACAGTCCAAACGGGCCAAATCCACTTTTGCTAATTTAACGATGGTTTGTGCGTCAAGCGCACAGTCTAAAAGGGTTGTTCCCATTCTTGTAATGAGTAATGGGTGTGTTCTGGGCGTAACGTAACGCCTGTTTTCAGAACAGAACACCCATAAGTGCAAAAAAGTTATTTAAACAAGGTGCCGCTAAAAGTGGAAATGATAATTGCGTCAGGTTCAAACCAGCAAAAGACACTTGTGTCGCACATATGATAGGGCCGCAATGTGCAAAGATCTTTCCTCTGAGGCAAAAGAACTAATCACTGAGCCACTGCACCACACCCCTCATATTAATATGTAACACATACTGCAGCTGCTTAGTCTTATACATTTAAACCAGTGAGTGTACTTTAAAGATTAAACACTATACTCACGTGTGTAAGCATCAATTTGAACAATTTCTCCTTGTGTTTCGTTGTTATTTGTTAGTGCAGCCACACACAGAATATATTTTGTGCCAGGAGTTTTACCTGGAAAGTTTACCCATGCAGCTGTTGAGGTTGTGTTAGTACAGTTTACACACTCACTGCACCCGTTGAAATCATTGGATTTATTGCAAAATGTATTGTTTTCATTAAGACAAACACGGTAACCAGAAAGGGTTTCATCAGGTTTTGTCCAGGAAGCATGTATGAGTCTTTCATTATTATCTGCTGATTTTAGATTCAGGACACGTGAAGGCTCTGAAATACAAACCAGAAAAAGAGTTGTGAGCCTATTAAAAGCATTACACACAGAAGTTTTTTATGATGTAGTGTTGACTGTCTGTACTTACTGGTGTAAGTAGAAACACTCTTTGGCACACTTTTGGTAGTACTATTAACTATAGCAGTAACTGTGAAATTATACATTTTCCCTGGTGTAAGACCTGATATCACAATTGTTCTTTCAGTTGTATTACGTAGTTTGGATACATCTGACACGTGTACTGAATAGAAATCATATCGTCCTGAGTGATTCCAGCTCAGTTCGATGCTTTCATTTGTCACCTTCATTACTTTGAGATTATAAACAGCAGATGGGGCTAAAAGAAAGAGATTGTGCATCATTGCACTCATTAGCGATTTGGAAATGTCAAATATAATTGAATGTAGATAAACAAACATGATAAGCCGCATCTAAAAACAATGAATATCATAAAAACTATTTATATAAATACATTCACTTAAAGCTGCAATCTGTAACTTCTTCCTCTCTATCGCCATCTCTGTTTGAAACATGACTGCATTTATTTGCAGTTATGCGTTGTGCTTTGGCCCGCTACTCTGTGTGGATCAATCTGATTTCTGTGATCACAGATCTGTCATTCGACAAATACATGACAGTTAGAAGTACATCCTAAAAACTCACATACCTGAAAAACATGACATCTGAACAAGTGAAATCTGCTGCGTTTGTTCTGACTAAATTACAATAATGTTTAACCAGATGCCTTATCTGTTAAGTCAGATGATCGTTGTTTAACTTTACAGATTAAGTGCCACCATCTAGATGAAGTTTAAATTCTAAGCAACTGTTTGTAAACAAACTACAAACTCTTAACCATCCAGATCACATACATGTGATGAAGTAGCCGGGTCCTCTTCTTTCTGTTTATGAATGTTACGTAGCATGAATGACTTTTTCTGACCCGGCCAAACAAATTATAAATCATTATTATAAGCTTACTATTGTAAATCATGGTAAGGTCAGGGGATAGTTTTGAACACTGATCTTATTCTAATTACTCAATAACTGATTTTGGTCATTTTCAAATGAAAAAAGTTATGGGTTGCAGCTTTAATTTTCAATGCTTCATTTATTTGTGCCTATAAAAAAGCAATAAAATGCCAGGTCAATAAAAGTCCAGATCTACTTACTGGTATACACTGATCGTTCTTCAGGATCACTTTCCAATTTAGATTTCTCAGAAAGAGTGATGACAGTGACGGTGTATTTTACTGCTGCGTCCAGTTCATTGAAAGTATAACTCAATTGATCAGTGACATTAGTCGTGCTATTCATGCCATCTGATGTAATGCTCACATAAAATTTTTTAGAACCTTCAGTTAAATTCCAGTTGGCAGTAATGGATTGATTAGTTGAAGTTAAAGAAAGATCTACCACTTTGCTTGGACCTATGTGCAAAGAATTCAAAGAGAATAAACTATTTGTTAATGTAAATCAACAAAACGTAAAGAATCAAGATACTCAGTATACTTAAAACTAGGGAATAAAGGATTAAGGATATACAGATAAACAGATAAATATCTTATTTAAAGGGACAATAAGTAGGATTTCCCCCATCTAGTGGTGAAATTGTATTTTGCATTCAAACAAATAGTGCTCTCTAGCATCTCGCCTTTTCAAATGCGTGTTGTAACTACGGTAGCCGTTATGTACTCACTGATCTCCTTGTCCGTTTCAGCTAGTTCACGTGTTCTAAATGAAAACGTGTTGTGGAAATGCAGTTGTAGGCTAGTGCTTTTTGTCCCTCTCTGCTATTATAGTTTATTAATAGGACAGAACGACATGGACGCCTCCTTGGACTTACCCGTTCAATGTAAGTACAGAAAAGAAATTCTAAGCTTACAAAGAAAAGTCAGATCATTGGCAGAGGTCATTTGACACCAACAAGGACATATTTAAGAATAAAGACATTGATTTTGACTAAAACCCTACTTACTGTCCCTTTAACACATCTAAACCAGTAAGTATATTATAAAGATTAAACACCATACTCACGTGTGTATGCATCAATTTGAACCATTTCTCCTTGTACTGTGTTGTTGTTTGTTAGTGCAGCCACACACAGAATATATTTTGTGCCAGGAGTTTTATCAGTAAAGTTTATCCACTCAGGTGCTGCGTTTGTGTTAGTACAGTTTACACATTCACTGCACTCGTTGCAATCACTGCATTTATTGCAAAATATATTGTTTTTATTAAGACAAACACGGTAACCCGAAAGGGTTTCATCGGGTTTTGTCCAGGCAGCATTTATGACTCTATCATAATCATCTGCTGATGTTAGATTCAGGACAGGTGAAGGCTCTGAAATACAAATACAAAAGAGAGTCGTTATACTTTTTTCTGGTCTAAGACTTAATATGACAATTAAACTCTTATTAAAGAACTTCCATTTGTGCCAAAAATGTATTGTACAACGTATTTGCTTATGTCCACTGTATGTTTTATTAGCTTTTGGTGTGCTTGTATGTGTCAAATGTATATGTCATCTGTTTATGTCGTCCTCAATGTCTTCTATATGGGCCTTTTTACACCTGGTCACTTCATGTGTTTTCTCTGATCGGATAGCTGTCTGATTTGTTAAAACTGTTCCATTTACATTTGGCCACATAAATGCGTCTTGGCAAAACAGATATGAATCCGATCGTTTACTCCCGCCCAAAATGCAAATACACTATTTATTACTTTGCCTTAAAAAAGTTAAGATGACGTTATGCATCAATATGCAGCACTTACTGTATGTTTTACTGTATGTTGGGCAGGGGACGCGCGTTTGTCCTTGCTCATGAGCTGAAGCACGCAGTACAGCACAGCAGGAGAGTGACAGCGCGGTGATTTAATGCAGGTCCATGATGGGAAAAGCATTCACAAAACTCTCTTAAAGTTTTATTTCTTTGTTTAATATCATTACAGTTTGTCATTAGACTCTTATATTGATTCTAGGAAGCTTTTTTACCCGCTGTCATCACTCCATAAAGCAATAGGCGTGTCATCTTTGTTTGTTTGGCGCTCTTCCAGCTTACTTGCGAGTGACGTGTTTACGTTTGGGAGGAGTAAAGCGCGACGTATGTGGTTTCATCAACCAGATGCATTTACACTTCTTTGAAATGCGTCCCAGACCACCTCCTGAAGTGGTTTGAGCGATCGGATTTAAATCCGTCTCGAAATCGTTTCAGAGGGCATTTACACCTTGTCTTTTTACGATCAGATAGCTATCCGATCAGAGAAAACGCATGAAGTGACCAGGTGTAAAAAGCCCCTGAATGACGTGATCTCATAAGAATATGTGTGTATTTTAACGTAAAAGTGTGGTTGTACCACACAAACATTTTCCTATATTTTTAAACGCACTGAAACGTATCGATGTGTAAGTAAATTATTTCTATTCATTAATTTTTAAAATTGCAGGCACTGGGGTTTCTAACTTATATTAATGATATGTTTTCGGTTGTAGTTTCTGACTTATTTAAGTTTACCCATTTACCTAATAAAACATTTATGACTTTCAGAGAATTACATAATATTAAACAAGCATTCTCCCCTTGCCGAGATAATACATACACCTCAGGTGTGGTATATCGAGATACTGATTAGACAACATGATTATTGCACAGGTGTGCCTTAGGCTGGACACAATAAAAGGCCACTCTAAAATCTGCATGTTTTCTGTATTGGGGGGTCCAGGGGATCAAAAAACCAGTCAGTATCTGGTGTGGCCACCATTTGCTTCATGTCTAATCTCCTTTGCATCGAGTTGATCCAGTTGTTGATTGTGGCCTGTGGAATGTTGGTCCACTCCTCTTCAATGGCTGTTGAAGTGGCTGGATATGATCAGGACTGGAACATGCTGTCCTATATGCTGATCCAGGTTTTGTGAATATACTGGCTATGCAAAAAGTGGGATGTATTCAGCTTCCAGGTATTGTGTACAGATCTTTGCAACATGGGCAGTGCATTATCATGTTTCAACATGAAGTAATGGTCGTGGATGCACAACAATAGGCCTCAGGATCTCGTCACAGTGTCTCTGAGCATTCAAAATGCCATTAATAAAATGCACCTGTGTTCATTGTCCATAACATACTCCTGCCCATCCCATAACCCCACTGCCACCACGGGCCACTAGATCTGTTGATATCAGCAAACCCCTCACTCACACGACACCATACACGCTGTCTGCCATCTGCCCTGTACAGTGAAAACCGGGATTCATCCATCAAGGGAATACCTCTCCAAAGTGCCAGACGCCATCGAATGTGAGCATTTGCCCACTCAATTTGGTTCCGACAAAAAAACTGCAGTTAGGTCGAGACCCTGATGATCTTGGAGGTGAAGATGCTGGATGTGGAGGTCTTGGGCTGGTGTGCTTACACGTGGTCTGCGGTTGTGAGGCTGGTTGGATGCACTGCCAAAATCTCTGAAAATGCTTTTGGAGACGATGGTAGTGAAAGGAAAATTAAATTCACGAGCAACAGCTCTGGTGGACATTCCTGCAGCCAGCATGCCAATTACTGTCTCTCAAATCTGTGGCATTGTGCTGTGATAAAACTGCAAATTTTTGAGTGGCCTTTTATTTGGCAGGACAACGCACATGCGTCCGATGAAACGTCTATAAACAAACTACAAACTCTTCACCATCCAGATCACATACATGTGATGAAGTAGCCGGGTCCTCTTCTTTCTGTTTATGGATGTTACGTAGCATGAATGACTTTTTGTGACCCGGCGAAACAAATTATAAATCATTATTATAAGCAGGGTGCGATTTGCCGGGGGGGATGCGTGGGATTTCCCCCTTTCTGGTCAATGTATCCCTGACTCTGCTTAATTATTTTTATCCCCGGTGGGGATAATTTTATCCCCCCCCCCTCAAAGTGATCAGTGCTACTACACTAGTGGCGAGACGGATCACAAAACTTATCACGGATCCGTGGTTTGATTAAAGTCAATTTTGTTTTAAAATGCGCTACTTTGGCTGGCTCTGATACAGCTGCCACGCAGCCTATCTGTATTCACCACTCTGCAGACTTGCTCAATGTCCCGCCCACGGCGCTATCTGATTGGTTACACCTCACCTATCAACACTTGCGAGATGGTTACGGAGCTGTGTGTCGAAACGATGAAATGCAGCACATTCAGACGCATATTAATAAAGTGGGAATAAACATAACAATCTGATTATCTGTTTATGATGACAAGCAGAGTTAGTGTCCTAGTCAAACCACAGAGAATGGCTGAAGTTACACATGAGAAATGCCGATGAGGCATTTAGCGAGGCGCGGGCGCGTCCAGTTTGCGCAAATGAGGCTAAGTGACTAACACATAATGCATCTGACTTTTCTAAAATTTCACTGTAGCTCAGCATCGCGGTGTAAAGTTAATGTTATTACTTTAAAAGCAGCATTAAAACAGTTTCTACTGTAATGGTTTAACTTTGCAATCAATACATTGTTCATATTTATGTTTAAGATGACACTATGTTGTGCCATATAGTTTTGCCATTCAAGATTTAATTCTTGCGTGTTTTTTCGTTGTGCCTGATCACAGTTCATATGTGTGGGGAAATATGAGCTATTAGAGTAAAAATATTGCGTTAGGCTGCTTCATGAGTTAATAAGAAAAAAGATTTTACAATTCCTGCAAATGCAGTGATGAGTTCATGTTCTCATGATTTATTTTTATGAATTAAAATGTTTTGAAATGTGCTGTGGACAGAGACGCATTATGTCAAGAATGATAAAAAATCGTCAATAAGCTCATAATTTGTGCTAAAATAGTATAAATGTTTAGTTTTAAAACCATTTTGAAAAGCTGGTTATATTTTTATGTTTCTGCGCAAGTTCAGCAGACAGTGGGGTTCGGGTTTGTTCCGATCAGAGCTCGTGAATGGGGAGCGCATTTCTGAATATTAGAAATATTTTAATTAGAAATATATAAAAAATAATAATATTATAATGGATTTTTGTTAGGTCGGACAATGATTACCAAATTTCTCATATATTGCTCTTCATAATCATTGAAAACAGTCAAAAAAGTTAAAACTAATGGTGGGTACAAAATGACTCATGACGAAATATGGTGGGTACCCACCGTTGCCGAAATCGACGCCTATGAAAACATCCCCCCCTCTGTTTTTTTTACAAATCGCACCCTGTTTATAAGCTTACTATTGTGAATCCGGGTAAGGTCAGGAGATAGTTTTCAACACTGATTTTTTCTATTTAGTGAATAACTGATTTTTGCTTCATTATTTGTGGCTATAAAATAAAGCAATAAAACGCAACAAGTCCAGGTCTACTTACTGGTATACCCTGATAGTTCAGCAGGATCACTTTCCAGTTCATATTTCTCAGAAAGAGTGATGACAGTGATGGTGTAGCTTTTTGCTGGTTGCAGCTCATTGAAAGTATAACTCGATTGGTTAGTGACATTAGATGTGCCAACCCAGCCATCTGCTGTAATGGTCCCACTAAAACTTTTATAACCTTCAGTTAAATTCCATTTGGCAGTAATGGATTGATTAGTTGAAGATAAAGAAAGATTTGCCACTTTGCTTGGACCTATGTGCAAAGAATTCAAGGAGAATAAACAATTTGTGAATGTAAATCAACAAAACGTAAAGAATCAAGATATTCAGTATACTTAAACTAAGGTAGTAAAGGATCAATCAGATGTTGTTGAACCCATCTAAACCAGTGAGTGTATTTTGAAGATTAAACACCATACTCACGTGTGTAAGCATCAATCTGAACAATTTCTCCTTGTAATTTGTTGTCGTTTGTTAGTGCAGCCACACACAGAATATATTTTGTGCCAGGTGTTTTACCTTTAAAGTTTATCCACTCAGCTGTTACGTTTGTGTTAGTACAGTTTACACACTCAATGCAGTCACTGTAATCATTGTAAAATATATTGTTTTCATTAAGACAAACACGGTAACCCGAAAGGTTTTCATTAGGTTTTGTCCAAGAAGCATTTATGATTGTATCATATTTATCTGATGATGTTAGATTCAGGACAGGTGAAGGCTCTGAAATACAAATAACAAAAATAGTCATTCACCTATTAAAAGCATTACATACAGATGTTTGTTTAGATAAATGTAAAATATGTTTTATGATGTAGTGTTGACTGTCTGTACTTACTGGTGTAAGTAGAAACGCTCTCTGGCACACTTTCTGTAGTACCATTAACTATAGCAGTAACTGTCAAATTATAAATTTTCGCTGGTCTAAGATTAGATATCACAATTTTCTTTTCTTTTGAAGTATGTATTTCAAATGCAGTCACTGGGATTGTTCTGTTTGGAACAGTTACTGGGGTAGTTCTGGCTGAATCCATATATGACACGTTTACTGAATAGAAATCATATCCTCCTGAGTGATCCCAGCTCAGTTCAACGCTTTCATTTGTCACTGTCATTACACTCAGATTATAAACAGCAGATGGGGCTAAAAAAGATCATCAGCTCATTAGTCATTTACATTTGAAAATGACAAATATAAATGAATGTAGGTAAACACAAATGATACACCACATTCAAAAACAATAAACCAATAAACCAAATGTTTAATTATATATTCCGGACTATAAGTCTCACTTTTGTCATAGTTTGGCTGGTCTTGCTACTTATAGTCAGGTGCGACTTGTAAGTCAGTATGAATTTATTATGACATATATGAACCAAGAGACAATTTTACTCTCTACAGCCGCGAGAGTCCGCTACGCTGCTCCTGTATTTATGTAATTCAATGAATTCAGTGATGTGGAATGACGAGACTGCAATCTTGATGTACGTTGGCTTGTTCTGTTCATTTAACCTATTCAGCCTTTAAGGTATGTTCTGTGTGTTATTGTGTATTATATAAATTACTGTTTGTATTACGTTAATGTACGGACACCTATTTAGCCTGCTATTCTGTGTGCTATCATTTAGTTGAACAACTTGCCTTTCCAGATTAAATGTCTGTTCCCTATCAAAAGCTACTCTCAATGCTGCGCTGCTAAGCGCTATGGGGAAACGTCTTTATTGTTGACGTGTGCAAACACGTCAATGAAATTGACCCGGAGGTATTTATAGTCTCGGTTGATGACGACATCAAAGCGCACGTGAAGCGAGACTATAAATTAAATGAAAACAGCTGTGATACTCAGGTCTTTTGTCTTCAGACCGACATCTGTGTATGTGTGCTACACGATCTAAAAATCATCAAAAAACTATCTCTTACCTTTTGAACTCCACTCGAGATCTTTGTTAGGAGTTAGATTCCAACTAGATAGAGTGCAGTCTTTCTCTCTTTCCGATATTACAAGAGTTAAAGTTAAAAGAATGAGTAAGAAGAGCCACAAGCAGTCTAAGGTGTGTGTTTGTTCTCGCGCTATCGCTAAGGACGACACACACACTTACTGCTTTGTGTGTCTGGGGGAGGAGCATGCGGTCACGGCTTTACAGTCAGATGAGTGCGAGCATTGCGAGTCATTCTCTATAAAAATGCTCCGTGCTCGCCGTGATTATTTCTTAACCGCACCTAAAAGTTTAGGCTCATGGGGCTCCCAGATGGATTTGGCTGATGAGCAAGAGACAGGCGCGTCCTCTTCTCTTGCTTTATCTCCAAATCCATTTATTCCTTCACATGATCTCGAAGCGCACCCCGGTGCTTCTTCGGGTCATGTGGGGGGTAAAGATGATGATTATGATGATGATTTTTCTCTCGGTTCTGCGGACTTTGATAAACCAGCCTCCGAGCGTTCCTCGCACGATCATAGATCGGTCGAGGAACTTCTCGAGGTGGTAACCCGTGCAGTGGCCAGATTGCAGATTGACTGGCCTCGCGAACCAGAGACGCCCAAAACAAATAAGTTAGGCGATAGGTTTCTGTCTGCTGACAAAGAGGAGAGGACGAAACATGAGCCTCTCCCCTTCTTTGAGGATCTCCACGGTGAATTAGATAAATCGTGGAAGAGACCATACTCTTCACGTGTTTTCGTGCCCTCGACGTCGGTTTATTCGACTATCGTGGGTGCAAAAGCACGCGGATATACAGAGATGCCACAGGTGGAAGAGACGTTAGCTAGTTATCTCTCGCCTGGCTCGGCATCAACGTTAAAGAAACCTTCCCTTCCTACGAAGCCGTGTAGAATAACCTCAGCTTTAGTGGGTAAAGCCTATCAATCTGCAGGTCAGGCTGGTGCTGCGCTGCATACTATGGCGGTGTTACAGGCGTATCAGGCTGATTTATTAAAGGATTTGAGTGCGGGCGAGACAATTGACAAAGAGGCGTTTGATGAGCTGCGTAGGGCTACAGATCTGTCTCTCCGTGCGACCAAGCAAACGGCTCGCGCTATCGGACGTTTTATGTCCGCTTTGGTTAGCACGGAGAGGCATTTATGGTTGAATCTGTCTGGTATAAAGGAGAAAGATAAAGCATTTCTCTTAGATGCCCCTGTTTCCCCATCAGGGCTGTTTGGCGATGCGGTTGACTCCGTCGTCACAAAATTTACAGAGGCTAAAAAACATGAAGAGGCTTTTTCGCAGTTCTTGCCTCGCCGCACACAAGGGGAGGGGCTGTCTGTCACGGTCACCCGACCTCTTCCCGGTCCTTCAAAGCAAAGGGACGCGAAGAAGGAGAGTGTGGCAAATCGTGTTCCCCCGCAAAGAGCTTGGGGATCGACTCGCCGCCCTCAGCAGCCCCCCAGGGCAGACCTCAGGACTGTTATTAATAGAAAAAAGCAGTCCTGACGGTTGCACCCACTCTAGGGCTCATCGGCGGGGCGGAGCATATCGCTTTACATCTGATCGCTCCGTCCCGTTGCCCTCACGAAACCTCCCCACCTCCGCCGCCTCTGGGCTTGCGGATGGCGGTGGTTTCCAGCCAAAAGTTAAAGGCCCCCTGTTCTCCTGCTGTCATTCAGGAAACAGGTCTTTTAACATCCCCCCAAGGAAAAATATTAAAGCTAATACCATTATCAGAGAGTCTGGCAGCGTGGGAACTTCTGCCAGGTATTTCTGGTTGGGTAATAAGCACAGTACACATAGGATACAGAATCCAATTTATTAGTCGTCCTCCGCGCTTCAACGGCGTGATATTTACTTCTGTACGACCGGAGCGGGCACATGTACTGTTGCAAGAGATACAAACTCTGTTGATGAAAGGGGCCATAGAACATGTTCCCCTCCCAGAGAGAAACTTGGGTTATTACAGCAGATACTTCCCGGTTCCCAAGAAGGATGGGGGGTTGTGTCCAATCTTAGATCTTCGAGGTTTAAACAAAACAGTAAAAACTCTCAAGTTCAAGATGTTAACAGTCAAGACGGTTGTGGCACAAATTCAACATCACGATTGGTTTGTCACAATCGATCTGAAAGACGCATATTTTCACATAGAAATATTGCCACAACACAGGAAGTTCCTGAGGTTCGCTTTTGCAGAAGAAGCATACCAGTTTCGGGTTCTTCCGTTCGGCCTAGCCTTATCACCCCGCACATACACGAAATGCATGGATGCAGCACTGGCTCCATTGAGACTCCGGGGCATCCGCATTCTAAATTACATAGACGATTGGCTAATACTAGCGAAATCACAAGAGGTGGCGCTCCAACACAGAGACATTGTGTTAGCGCATCTACTTTCTCTAGGGTTGAGACTCAACGCCAAGAAAAGCGTTCTTTCTCCTGCCCAGAGAACGACCTATCTAGGGATAGTCTGGGACTCGATTACGATGCGAGCACATCTGTCTCCCGCACGTATCGTGACCATTCAGCATTCCTTGAGCAAAGTCAAGCTAGGCCAGGACCTCACGGTAAAACAATATCAAAGGATATTAGGGCTCATGGCTTCAGCATCCACGGTGATTCCTTTGGGGCTGTTGCACATGAGACCATTTCAGTTGTGGCTCAGAGCCAGAGGGTTTCATCCAAGGGCCAACCCTCGGAGGCTAATAAAAGTGACGCGCCGCGGGCTTCGTACACTAACTATGTGGGTAAGACCCCGGTTTCTTGCCTTGGGTCCCACGCTAGGGGCGACTTGTCATCGCAGGATGCTAACGACAGACGCCTCCCTGACGGGCTGGGGTGCGATCTTAGATGGTCGTCCAGCTCAAGGGAAATGGGAGGGTCATCAACTCAGTTGGCACATCAATTGTCTGGAGCTGATGGCTGTATTTCTGGCCCTGAAATATTTTCTCCCCCAACTGAGGGGCTGTCCTGTCCTAGTGCGGGTGGACAACACAGCGACAGTCTCGTACATAAATCACCAGGGAGGTCTGCGCTCGCGCAGTTTGAACAGGTTGGCGAGGCGGATCTTACTCTGGGCTCAGGACAAGTTCCTGTCGCTCAGGGCAGTCTACATACCGGGGAACCTGAATGTAGCGGCGGATTCACTGTCCAGAGAGACGTTGTTGACTGGGGAATGGAAACTCCACCCAGACATAGTTTCTCAGATATGGACCAGATTTTACAGAGCGGAAGTGGACCTCTTCGCCTCTTTTCAGACAGCGCAATGTCCCCTCTACTTCTCTCTGAGTCCCCCAGCCCCCCTGGGTCTGGACGCAATGGCGCATATATGGCCCAACAAGCGCCTCTATGCATTCCCTCCAGTTGCACTACTCCCGCAGGTCCTAGCCAGAGTTTGCCAACAAGGCTCGTGCCTCTTATTGATAGCACCACGTTGGCCGAACAGAGTATGGTTCTCGGAGATAATATCTCTCCTCAACGGCTCGCCGTGGGCGATTCCGGAGAGGAGGGACCTTCTGTCTCAGGCGGGGGGCACGATATTTCATCCCAGGCCCGACCTGTGGAATCTTCATGTTTGGCCCCTGAAGGGTACCAACTAAGAGGCACAGGGCTCTCACCTGACGTTATTGAGACCATCTTAAGTGCTAGGGCCTCCTCCACTAGATAGAGTTACGCCCTTAAATGGGGTGTCTTTGAAGCATGGTGCATGACACATAATGCAGATCCTGTTAACTGCCAGATTGCTACAGTTCTGAGTTTTCTGCAGGAAAAGTTGTCAGCAGGTTTATCCCCATCCACTCTCAGGGTTTATGTGGCCGCTTTTTCGGCTTGCCACGCCTTAGTGGACGGGGCACCACTCGGGAGGCATCCTCTGCTCGCTCGCTTTATTCGAGGGGCAAAAAGATTAAGGCCTCCAACAAGAACTAAGATTCCTTCGTGGGACCTAGCTATAGTCCTTGAGGGTCTGGTTCAGACCCCTTTTGAACCTCTAGAGTCAGCGTCTGATAGACTTCTGACACTAAAGATGGTTTTCCTAATGGCAATAACTTCTCTTAAGAGAATTGGGGATATACAGGCCTCCTCTACTGCTCTAGTAACTGTGCATTCACACCAACCGCGGAAGAGGCGGCAAGCGCGGATGATTTACATGTTAAGTCAATGCAAACACGCGATTAGGCATCCTGCGGCGCGGTACACGCGGTAGCCGCGGCGCGGAAGGCGCGGGGCGTTCCGCGCGTTCCGCACGAATTGAGCGTTGCCGCGGGAAACGCGCGAGTTCAAAAATCTGAACTTTGGCGGAATTCCGCGCCGCGTTAACCAATCAGGAGCTTGCTGTAGTAGTGACGTGATTACAGGAAGCGAGCGGAGTGGTGTAGTCTCCGGGGAGTCGCAGAAGCCCCTCCCTTGACGCGGATTTCCGCGTGAATTTCTCGAATGACTAGAATTTCACCCGCGGCTTTCACGCGAGAATGAAGCGAGTGAACTCAAATATTCAAGCGGCCAACTACGCGCGAATAGCGCGTTTTTGCCGCCTCTTCCGCGGTTGGTGTGAACCCACAGTAAGAGGTGCCCCCTTACAGAGCGTTTGTGATGCGGCAGGCTGGTCCTCTCCGCATACATTCATAAAATTTTATAGCTTGGATGCTCATGTCACTCCAGGTTCTCATGTCCTCGAGTCAACATCACAAGCTACTGCCTAACTATTTGCTCTACTTATAGGTGTTAGTGAGGCGGCAGGAGTATCCTTTCCGCACACTCCCATGACTTATAGTTTGGCTACTTATGTCTGAGATTTCCTTGCGTTCTTTGTGCGCACACCTACACACCCGTAAGGGGTCCAGACATCTCCAAGCACGGCAGCGTGGGTATTTTCGTTCCCCATAGCGCTTAGCAGCGCAGCATTGAGAGTAGCTTTTGATAGGGAACGTTGGGGTTACTTGACTGTAACCTTCCCAGATAGCAAAATTTTTCAGGGCCAGAAATGGCTGAGTTCAGGCTGTTCTTTTGGCACACATGCCGCCACGGCTTACGGTCCTTGATTGGTCCCAGAGCTGCTTGCCTTAAGTAATCCAGAATCTAGCCGAAAGCAGACCATAACTTAGCCGCAACCCTTTCACACCTCGAGAAATCAGCCACAGCTCTCCCGGAATCTCCAGATAACAACCAAAAAAGAGCCCAAATTACCACATTTATCCCCAAACTTACCCACAACTTTTCCAGAAACCCCAAATGTAACCCAGAAAATAACCAAAATTACCATATTTACCCCAGAACCCACCCACAACTTATCCAGATGCCCCAGAAAATAGCCATAAAGTGACCAAAATATATTTATATCCCGTAAAATGTGTAATTGAAAAACACAGATATAAAGCAAATATAGAGTTTTATTGATGGTGACAAGGATAATTTCAGATAACAGCAAAATAAATGAAATGTCAAATGTTCTGCCAAATAAACAAATAACAGTAGAAGGATCAAATAAAAGCAAAGAAATAGCCAAAGTAACATAAAAGCTAACAGAGAAACATTAACTTAATTGTTTTAAACAATAAACGGACAATAAAAAAACAGATGTAATAACAGATAGCAATATACAACAACTGGTTAAATATAAAAAACATCCTATATAAAATGAATGTTTACAGATGTGCAAATGTGTATTAGATAAATACATTTGAAAATAATACCATGTTATGTCACCAGCTAGAAAAAAAGCAACATTTAGTAACTTTAATCTCCAGTCATGTCTGTGCACACAAAGGACTTCTTACAGCCTACAGAAAAATCATAAAATACAGTTAGAAAATAAATTTACATAAAATGAATAAGAGTAAGGACAAAAATGATATAGTACACACTGCCAGTCCAAGAACTGATACTTTTAACATTCAATTCAAGACATGGGAAAAATATGTTTGCAGATTTCAGAGTTCCAGAAGGATTTCTAAATTACCAATTAAATAAAGCACTTACCAAGTACAAAAATTGTTTTAGTCAATTTCCTGCTTCATTATTTTCCAGCGTTCACTCCAAACAATCCAAGATCAAGTACCTGGAATATTTTTAAAACATGGTGTCACTTTTAAGACAAAACTTGTGCTTTTGTAACTTATATGAATATAAGACAAATTACCCTAATAAGAGACTTAACAAATTAGATATAGACAATAATGTAATTCATCAAATCAAACTGCACAAAGATAAATAATGAACATAATATACATCATCTTACTTAATTTTCTGTTTTGATGTCCATATCTTTGTCTCTGTCTGGAGAATGGTTTGCTGTTCTCCAAGAGGCAGTAATGTCTATCAAATACAGAAGTCAAAAATCAAATCACACACATTGGTTTACTCTTTTAAACTGATACATTTTTTAACGAAGTTAAACTCACATCAGTCTTTACCCAGACAGCTGGAACAACATAGTCTGGTATAGGACTTCTGCAAACAAAAAACAAGTATAAGTAAACTTTATATTGTAAAAAGGTAAAATAAAAGATTAAGACAAGCAATAAAGACAACATTTATAACTCTTAGGTATAAAATTCCTTTACAAAAGCAATGGATGTCCTCATGTCTTTGTCTCTGTCTGGAGTACAGTCTGCTTTTTCCCAAGAGGCAGTAATATCTATTAAATAGAGGAGTCAAACACAAACATCTTAACACATACACATTTGTTTATTATTTAAACGGTTAGGTTTATTAACCTCCTTATTATTCTTTACTCACATTATTCTTTATCCAGATTGCAGAAACAACATTTATTGTTGACAAAGTGTGGTTCATGACTTCAGCAAACAAAATGCAAATATAATTAAACTTTATACTGTAAAATAAAAGATTAAAACAAACACATACAAAATGCATGACTCTTGCATATTAAATTCTTTACAAAAGCATGTGGTTATTCTTCAAGTGGGGTTGGTTATGTTACACCATAAAATAAAGCAAATAAATCTGGCCTTTTAACAACACAGTCTTGTAAACTGCACTGACCAGGACTGAAGAGAATAAGAGATCATAGTAAACCATCTTTATTAAGCTAAAACTTGAATACATGCCTTTCTAGAATATCAAAAACATTGTTTTACTAAGATATAAATAGTTGGAATGAATGAGTCACTTTGTAACTGTTATGATTACCAGCAAATGCTGATTTGTGGTTTAGTACAGAAAACATCTAATCTTCGTTTGGCTTCTTTGGGGTTCAGCATTCATTTAAAGATTCAAACTTCTTATTGATTGTTTTATCATCCCCGTCATGCATGTTGCGTCTCTTACTGTAAAAACATGCATGTTTAACGTTATCTACGTTAAATGGCGACTGATGATAAAATACTTGCACTTACACGAAAATACATCACAGAAAAGAATAACAAACAAAAACGAAAACCAACTGGATATCGCGCTGTAGAACAATAAGTGCAATCTACGTGGATTTAAAAGAAAAGTATCTTAATAACTTACCTTACTGTGTTATATAAAACTCCACAAGACAAAAGATCGCGTGTCCTTCGTCCAGTACACAGTGGGGGTTTGAATTTCGCGGAAGTTCCTGATCATGACCAGTTGCATTATGGGAAAGGTAGTTCATTTTCCACGGCGGATTGAACGCTGTTGAGGTTAAAGGACTACTATTTCCAAGATCCATTGCAATATATGTCATTGTTTTAGAAACGAAAGTGCACCAATAAATATTAGTATTAGTTAGTCGTATTTTTTAATTGTAAACACAATTTAATGTAAAGTCTTATTTATTTATAAAAAATAAAATACAAAACTAAAAAGACTTAAACAAGCACACATACTTAAAATACTTTTGTTTGATGTATATTAGTGCAGACTGAATTATTCATTTATCTGTTTATTGCATTGTTTGTATATTGCACATTGACACCTTTGGATTAACTGCCCAAAATAACATTTTCTACATTTCGTCTTTTAATAAGGATAAACATATTTATTATTGCCTTAAATATTAACTTTGATGTTTTTATCAATTGTAAATGATTTTATTTGGTGTTTTTTTTACTCTTTGGCCAACCAAACCTTAGCCAGAACTCTGCCATATATTGACTATTTTCTGGCAGACCACACTTAAGCCAGGACTCAGCCAAAATTGTACCTTTTGCTTTTGGCTGGCTAGCCTCACCCCACAACTCCCCCGAAAGCTGTTTCACACAAAGGTGTGAACAAAAGAGAGCCTAAATTTAGCCATAAATGCCCAATGTAAGCCAGATTTGTGCCAGAAACTTTGCTATCTGGGTTGTTCCCTGAAAAAGCGGAACGAAATGCTGCGCTGTCTTGCCGTGCAGTAGATGAACCAGGACTGGTCTTCAGACAAAAGATCTGAGTATCACAGCTGTTTTCATTTAATTTATAGTCTCGCTTCACGTGCGCTTTGATGTCGTCATCAACCAAGACTATAAATACCTCCGGGTCAATTTCATTGATGTGTTTGCACACTATTTTCAGCGGGTCAACAATAAAGACGTTTCCCCATAGCGCTTAGCAGCGCAGCATTTCGTTCCGCTTTTTCAGGGAACAAGGTTACAGTCAAGTAACCCCAACGTTCTCCGGCTTGGATTTTGTGAAATAATTTTCTAAATAAGTGCAACGTATAGTCCACTGAGACGTATATATGTTATTCGTCTTCATGAAGCATTTTTGATTGATGCGACTTATACTCCTGAGTGACTTACAGTACGATAAAATACTATACATATAGGATTAATAGGATTAATTGGAACACCTGTTCAATTTCTCATTAATACAATTATCTAATTAACCAATCACGTGGCAGTAGCTTTAATGCATTTAGGGGTGTGGTCCTGGTCAAGACAATCTCCTGAAGTCCAAACTGAATGTCAGAATGGGAAAGAAAGGTGATTTAAGCAATTTTGAGCGTGGCATGGTTGTTGGTGCCAGACGGGCCGGTCTGAGTATTTCCCAATCTGCTCAGTTACTGGGATTTTCACACATAACCTTTTCTAGGGTTTACAGAGAATGGTGTGAAAAGGGAAAAACATCCAGTATGCGGCAGTCCTGTGGGAGAAAATGCCTTGTTGATGCTAGAGGTCAGAGGAGAATGGGCCGACTGATTCAAGCTGATAGAAGAGCAACTTTGACTGAAATAACCACTCGTTACAACCGAGGTATGCAGCAAAGCATTTGTGAAGCCACAACATGCACAACCTTGAGGTGGATGGGCTACAACAGCAGAAGACCCCACCAGGTACCACTCATCTCCACTACAAATAGGAAAAGAGGCTACAATTTGCACGAGCTCACCAAAATTGTACAGTTGAAGACTGGAAAATGTTGTCTGGTCTGATGAGTCTCAATTTCTGTTAACACATTCAGATGGTTGAGTCAGAATTTGGCATAAACAGAATGAGAACATGGATCCATCATGCCTTTTTACCACTGTGCAGGCTGGTGGTGTAGTAGTAAGGGAGATATAGGAGATAAGGCAGAAATATGATCATATTACACCAGTTCTTTTTTTTTTTTTTTTTTTTGGCCCGCCACCACCCCCCCTCTTCGGAGGACAACTTTTTTTTTTTTTTTTTTATATAAAGTACATTTTTTTACAGTACGGAAAATAGAAATACTTCTTTACAGTGCACATAAGGGGAGGGGGATTAAGCACCACGTAAAAGTGTAACACATAACATACATACAACAAAATAACAGACAAATTACAAAAGGACAATACAGTTGCAGTGAGACATTATATTTGCTGGTTGAATAGAATGATCTTGAGGTTCACGTTCGTTAGTTACAGTTAGAGTATTTAAGCGGAAATGGGTTTAAAAAGGGTTGGAAAAACATGTTATGTATGAGTTTAAATAGTGTGTGCCTATAGAGATAAAATAAATAAAATTACATAATAGAAGAGAGAGCTGTGTGATTGGTACTGTACACGGCTTGTAGCTATGTTTTTGTGTTAAGAAATGATAGAAATGGGGACCAGATGTCTTCAAAGGCTGATATCTGCTTCCATCTGCGTTCATTATATTTCTCTATTGAAATGTGTTCAGAAATTAAATTTATCCAATGATTGATGTTGCAAGATTTCTTTGATTTCCAGTTTTGGAGAACTACTTTCTTAGCGACAGCTAGAGAGACGAGCAATGGATTCCTGTATTTTTGGGGGATATGGATTTCAGAAATGTCGCCAATGAGACAGGGTGTTGGAGATAATGGGATTCTGTGACACAGGACGGTGGATAATGTCTCGGTGACTGTAACCCAAAATAATTGAACTGGTTGGCATTGCCACATGGCGTGTAAATAGTCATCTATCCTACCTAAAGTGCATTGTGAACAAATATTGGTGTTGTGTAGGCCCATTTTAAACATTTTACTTTGGGTGATGTGAGTTCTGTGAATGACTTTATATTGTATAAGCTGCAGGTTTGTGTTATTGGTCATGAAAAATGTGTTCCTGCAGATTTGTTCCCAGTACTCAGGGTTGGAAGATAAGGCCAAGTCAGCTTCCCATTTGGTTGTTGGGAGTGTTATTGTTGTGTTTTGGTGGGAAATCAGTGTGTATAGTTGGGAGGTTAATTTTTTGAAAGTATTAATTCTCATAAGTTCTTCTATAAGTTGAGATGGTTGTAATGTGTTGTTGATAAGTCTGGTTTTGTGTTTAATTCTAAGTCTAAGTTGTTGATATTGAAGAAATTGTTCTTTCCCAACCCCATATTTCTGTGTGAGTGTGTCAAATGACATGAAGTGGTGGTTCTCAAATACATGGTGAAGATGTGTGATTCCTTTTTGTGCCCATGTCGGGAAAAAAAGAGGTTTATTTTGAATCTTGAATTCTGGGTTGTGCCAAAGTGGGGTAAACTTATTTAATTCTAGTGATGATTTTGTGATTTGATTTGTTTTCCACCAGGCTGTCAGAGTTGATTGTATAGTAATGCTTTGGAAGAGGTTGGATTTCTTAATTGATTGTGAGAGGAAGGGGAGATCTGAAATTGGGATATTTATGCATTGGTTTTGTTCCAATTCTAGCCATGGGTAATTGTACTTGTGTATATTGATCCATTTAACTAAATACTGTAATTGATTCGCCAGGAAGTAATGATGGAAGTTTGGAGCCTCAAGCCCCCCATGTGATTTTTTATTTTGTAGTGTTGAGAGTGAAATTCTGGGTTTTTTAATTTTCCAATAAAATTGTGTTGTTAAAGAATTAAGAGTTTTGAACCATTTATCTGTAGGAGTGACAGGGATCATAGAAAAAAGGTAGTTAATCTGAGGTAGGGTTTTCATCTTTACAGCGGCTATTCTTCCGATTAATGTTAGTGGATGTTTAGACCAGCGTTTATATTCGTCTTCAATTTTCTTAAGGAGAGGAGTGTAGTTGAGAGTGAAAAGCTCTGACAGCCTGGGGGAAATCTGAATCCCTAGGTACTTGATGTTGCCTGTGTGAAGCTGGAGAGAGGGGTCCTGAGCTCCAGAATCCCATGCATCATCTGATAGTGGTAGTAAAATTGACTTGTTCCAATTGATAGTGTAATGTGAGACAAGTGAGAATCTACTGATAATATTAAAAGTTTCTTGAAGTGACACTCGTGGGTTCTGTAGATATAGTAAAAGATCATCTGCATATAAACTGATTTTGTGTTGTACATTGTCTACCTGAATTCCTTCGATTATGGTGTTTTGTCGTATTGCTGCTGCGAGAGGTTCAATAAAAATGGCAAAGAGGGAGGGCGAGAGAGGACATCCCTGTCTGGTGCCCTGATGTAGTGTGAAACTCTGTGAAGTAATTCCGTTGGTGGTGATGGTGGCCCTGGGTGATGAATACAGTATTTTAATCCAGTGAATGAACGACTCTCCAAAACCAAACTTGTGAAGTGTATTGAATAAAAATGCCCAGTTTACCTTATCGAAAGCTTTTTCTGCGTCAAGTGAAATGATAATTGTTTTCTGTTGTCTTTCTTGTGATATATTAAATAAATTAAAAAGTCTACGGACATTATCTGTAGCGTGTCTATTTTTTATGAAACCTGTCTGATCTGGATGAATGAGTGTGGGGATGACTGTTTCTATTCTGGTTGCTAATGCTTTGGTGATAATTTTCAAATCAGTATTTAATAATGAGAGAGGTCGGTAACTTGAGGGGTGAGATGGATCTTTGTTGGGTTTTAGTAGTAATGTCATGGCTGCTGTATTCATGTGTGTGGGTATGGTGGATGACTTTTTTATTTCTATAATTACTCTGGTAAATAGTGGTGATAATATGTCCCAAAAGTGTCTGTAAAATTCAGCTGGTAGTCCATCTGGCCCGGGAGATTTATTGCTAGGAATTTTATTGAGTGCTTTAGTAAGTTCATTAATGCTTAGGGGTGCGTCTAGAATGTTGGTTTGTTCTAAAGTTAATTTTGGCAATGTCAGACTGTTCAAAAAAGTGTCGATTTCCGATTGAGTAGGTTGGTGAGTGGGGGAATAGAGATTGCTATAGAAATTTCTAAATATATTATTTATATCCTGTGAGTTTTGGTTAATATTTCCTGTGGTGTCCAAGATGGCTGGGATGATTGATTTCTCCTTCTTGTATTGTAGTAGATTTGCTAAATATTTACTGTTTGCTTTGTTATTGTATTGAAAACCATTATATTTCAGTTGCTGAATTTGAAATTGTGTTCTTTTCTGTATGATATCATCAATTTGTGTTTTGAGTTCTTTTAATTCCTTCTGTTTGGGTTCACTGGGATGGTGAGATATTTCATTTGTTAGGAGTTTGATTTTTTGTTCTAATGTATTTTCCAATTGTTGTTGCTGTTTTTTCATATATGAAGAGTATGATATAATTTTCCCTCGGATTACGGCTTTACCAGTTTCCCATAGCAGTGAAGGTGAGGTGTCTGGAGAGTCGTTCATTTCCAGAAAGAATGCCCACTCTCGCCTTATAAGGGTTGTAAAGTTGGGGTCTTCTAATAGTGAGGTATTGAAGCGCCATCGAGTTGATGTTTTAGCCTGTGTTTGGGTATTTATGGACAGAGAGACAGGGGCGTGATCACTAATTACAATAGGGTAGATTTTATTATCTGATATCTTGGTTATTAGTGAATTGCTGATGATGAATAAGTCGAGTCTAGATGAACATTGGTGAACTGTAGAAAAGTATGAATATTCCCTTAAAGAGGGGTTCCTCATTCTCCAACTGTCGCTAAGGCCGTAGTCCTCCATATATTGCTTTATTATGTCAGTGGAGTGCCAATTTCTTAAGTTGCCAGAAGAGCTTGAGCGGTCAATTGTGGGATTGATGACTGTATTGAAGTCTCCTGCTATGATGAGGTTGTTTGAATTTGATAGTATTGAGAAGAAATTGTGGAAGAAAGATGGATCATCATTGTTAGGGCCATAAATGTTTGCCAATGTAAATGTTGTGTGGTTTATAATTGCATTGATAATGATGAATCTACCGTCTGGGTCCATAATAGATTGGTTAAGTGAAAAGTGAATATCTTTATTTATTAAAATGGAGACGCCTCTTTCCCTTACGAAAAAGAAGTTTATTCAAGTGTGCTATAAGTATACTTTTTTTAAACTTAAAATAAGAAAGTATACTTTCAGTTGACTTTTTATGTACTTCTCTAAAATGTACTTTAGGTACTTCTCAAAAATATACTTAAATTGTACTAAAGTATACTTAACCTATACTGACCGAAATGTCTAAGTATATTTGGCCTATACTTGTTTACTGACATATACTTAAAAGTATTAAGTAAAAATGCAACAACAAAAGCTACATCAAGAAAGCTGCAAAAAGCCATATGATTAGCCCTGGTGAAAAATAAATATACTTTATTGTATTTCAAGTATATTTAACTTTGCAATAGTACATTACAAATATACTTAGAAAGAAATTTACCATCTTTGAATATATTGAAAGTACTATGCTTACAACATATTTGCTTACAATTAAACTTTTAACATATTTCAAAATAATTATAATTTAGTATATTTTCTAAAAGTATACTTTTAAAAAATATATACTTGGAGTTAAAGTTCTGTGCAATTTTTAAAGTATACTAATTTGAACTTATTTTAAAGTTTATTTTAGGTATACTTTATCTGTTAAAGTTATCATTATAATGCACTGACAGCATATTTATAAAATACATTATTTAGCATCCTTTAGAAACCGTATATTTTAAGTAAATTTTGAAAGTATATGTAGTGTACAAATGTATATTATCCTTATGGAGAATCTTTAGTGTTAGTAAACTAGTAGGTTATTAATTTTGTGCTGCAGGTATACTTGCAAGTATTCTTTTACTATCACTGTAAAAAAATACTTTGCTGCCTTAAAATTTTTAGTTGAATCAACTCGGATTTACAAGTCATTTCAACTTACTGTTATTTATCTTGATTAGAGACCAGTTGTTATAACTACAGGTGAGTTGTTATAACTTATAAAATTAAGTTGACTCAACTATATTTTATAAGTTGTGACAACTAATCTTTGTTGACATGACTTGTAAATCTGAGTTGATTTAACAAAAATTTTTAAGGCAGCAAAGTATTTTTACAGTGTAAACTTTTAGTTAACTAGTGTACTCATACTGAAAGTGTACATGTAAGTGTTCTGTTAGTGTACTCTTAGTAAACTAGCAAGTTACTAATTGTGTGCTGCAGGTATACTTGCAAGTATTCTTTTACTATACTTTTAGTTAACTAGTAGTTTACTACTCAACTTTACTTTAAGTGAACTTAACATCATACTATAAATATATATATATTGCACTTAAAGTACAATACAATGTTCCTGTGTATTAATTTTTATATACTTGACATATACCTTTTAATTGTACTTTCAATTTGAAGCTAAATCTTTCGAATGCTATCAGTGACCTAATCAAACAAAAATAATAAATACAAAAATTATAAATATATTATTTATATATTATATACTCACTTTCAACATTTGATATGTTATCTATATTCTATTGTGAATAAAATATAAGTTTATGAGATTTATAAATTATTCCATTCCTTTTTTACTCACAATTTCTACAGTGTCCCAACTTTTTCTGATTTGAGGTTGTATATATATATATCTATATATATGGCTGAATCCCCTGAATATTTACTTTCGTTCTGGACTCCATTTCCCATAATCCCGCATACCTGGACTGATTACTCTGCCACCTGAAACTCATTGGACAGCCTATATAAACTCTCTGGAAACATTCAGTTAGCGCAAAGTCTTGATTTGTACCGGCTGTCATTGCTGAGCGGTTTGCCTGCCTGACATTGCTGTTGTTTGACCTTGCCTGTTGGAATATGAGTGTTTAATAAAAACCTGCAGATGGATCCTCAGTGTCAAAGTGCTTTGTTACACAAGCAGTATACAATAAGTAACCTACTAGTTTACTAAGAGTACACTAACAGAACACTTGCATGTACACTTTCAGTATATGACTAGTAAACTACTAGTTAACTAAAAGTATATTAAAAGAACATTTGGAAGTATACCTGCAGCACAAAATGAGTAACCTACTAGTTTACTAAGAGTAATCTAACAAACATTTGCATGTACACTTGAAGTATAAGTCTAGAAAATTACTAGTATACTCATGAGATCACTTGCAGTACAAATGAAGAACTAATTGTGCACTAGTTGTACACATAAAGTTGACTATACTCTTACACTTATAGTACACTTAGAAGTATATTTTTATATACTAAAAGTGGGCCAATTTAGTCCCAAGCGGTATTCAAGCAGTACACTTACAAGTTTACTACTAGAACATAAATGTTAGTACACTTACTACATAAAGTATACTTAAAACTATACTCCAACATTACTTAAGTATACTTAATAAAATTAACTTGAAGTGTACTTCTTTTTCGTAAGGGTTGTTTGCTGTTAAATGTTGAAGAGTATATTTTGTCAAATTGTTTAAAGTTGAGATATTGCAATTCTGTGTCTGTTAAATGTGTTTCTTGAAGGAAGCAAATATCAGCCCTCAGTTTTATTAGGTGATTGATTACTTTAAGTCTTTTGGTTTGGTTACGAAAGCCGCGTACATTCCATGTTATTAGGTTAAGTGGTTGCATGTATGTCAGATTTGTCAAAGTAGTGAGCTAGCTCGTATAAATGAGTTAAGAGACATATAAAATAATAAAGGGAAAGAGAGAGTTGAGAAAGGGAGAGAGGGATAGATGGGTTTGTATGAGGTAATAAGGCATGGGTGTTTTTGCTTGTCAATATTGGGAAGATGTATGTCATATTGCACATTACATGTTTTCCAGTGTTTTTGCTTGGGGTTAAGCTGAAAGGTAGTAGTGGTATGGAACGTGAATACAAGAGTAACCAATAGTTATTGAGCGACTGGACTTTACATATATAGACAAGGAGACACAAAAATACAAGACATAAATACAAATAAAGGCACATGCCTTATCGAAGTCAAAGGTAAAGAGAGAGAGAGGGAGAGAGGGAGAGAGAGAGAGAGAGAGAGAGAGAGAGAGAGAGAGAGACAACAGACAGAGAGATACTGATAAACAAAACCAACAAATAATAAAAAAATAAAAAAGAAAAAAAAAAACAAGAAAAAAGAAAAAAAAAGCTGTAGAAAGATAAAGCAAATGAGGAGATAAGGAGAGAGAGTGTGTGTGTGTAAGCACAGAACTTAACCACTGGGCTTAAAAAGTCTGTAGGTTAAGAGAGGTGTGGAAGAATAAAAAAAAAAAAAAGGAAAATCTACAGATATAATACACATATACATACATATATAGGACAATAGAAAAGAAAGTAATAATAATAATAATAATAATAATAATAATAATAATCATACTGCTTATAGTATATTTGTATATTTATTCATTCAGAAAAGCCATGGTGTTTTTTCATGGCTTCGGAATAGTTGTCCATTTATATAGAGTTTATCAACTGTCAATACTGCACGTATGTTGTTTCTTCTGTTTTCTTTTAATATGGGATAGAGAACTTTTCTTCGTTCGTTTATTTCTCGTGGGTATTGATCGTTCATTCCAAAATGAGTGTCCTTGAGTAGTTTTCCTTTGCTTTTAACCAATTCCTTTTGTTGATAGTGTTCAAATTTTGCAATGATGGGACGAGTTTTGTCCTGCTGTTGTTTACCGAGACGATGAACTCGGTGAAAGGTGATATTTTGAGTGACGTCAGCGGGTAATTTGAGTTGAGAGTGCATGAAGTTTTTAAGATGCAACTCTGGATTATCGGGTGATGTTTCTGGAATGCCTGAGAAAATTAAGTTGTCGCGCATCGAGCGTGTTTGGATGTCTAGAATGGTTTCTTTCATCTGTTTGTTTTCTGCGGTGACGTTTTCCATTTGCTGGGTGAGTGTTGTTATTGAAGTTTGAAGCTCTTGATTTGATTGTTGTAGTGTTTCGATTTGATTGTGTGCAAATTCAAGGCTTTTCCGCATGTCGCTTAACTCGTCGTGAATTGTAACCAGTATGTCCAGTTTTTTATTGATACTAGCCAGCACACTAACCTCAACTTCGGTGGTGTGTAGGTCATCAGTGTCCGTTGCGGAGTCTCTCTTTCTTCTTTTGGAATCTGGTTTGGGTACGTCGGTATTATCCATGGTCGGATGAGTGTGGTGAAAGTAGTCGTCAATAAAGATCTCCAAGTCCGTTAAGTCCTCCAGTGTACAGTTGAATTGTGGATCGTATCGAGTATATGATAGTCGATGCGATGTTAATTTGGTTTATTCCGGATGAAATGGGTTTTGAGCTCAAAAGTTTAAACTCGTCCTGTTATGTTTGTCAACAAGCGTGCGCCGCCATGTTCGATCTCACCTCTGCTCGAGTCTCGCGATACTCACACCGCCATCACCCTCACACCGCCATCACGTCTACACCAGTTCTAAGAGAATTACATTGGCTGCCGGTCTCTTTTAGAATTGAGTTCAAGATTTTATTACTTGTTTTTAAAGCACTAAAGCACTATACGGTACTGCTCCAAAATTCCTAGTGGATCTTATTCAGGAGCAAAAAACCTAGAAGAGCGTTACGATCTGTATCATCAAATTTGTTAATAATTCCACTGACCCACAGGAAGATACGGGGGGACCGCTCGTTTGCCGCTGCCGCTCCTATGTTGTGGAATAATCTTCCACAGTATGTTCGTGAGTGCTCTTCTCTTAATGAATTCAAACGTAACTTGAAATCTTATTTATTTACTGTGGCATTTGATTGTGAATGATTGGTGGTGAAATAGCTATATGGCCAGTGTACATAGAGAGATGGGTTTTATAACGCATTGAAGGTTTTAGCGCTTTATTATGTATTCCTGATTTTGGGCCTGACGCTTTTTATCATTGACCAAACGAGAGGTAGTAATTGTGTATTCTTATTGTCTTTTATTTTAAGTTTTTATTGTATAACAATGTTTGTTTTTAAAATTGTATTATTGTTATTGTTATGTACAGCACTTTGGTCAACTTCTGTTGTATTAATTATGTGCTTTATAAATAAATTGAACATTGAAAATATTTTCTTGGCACACATTAGGCTCCTTATGGCGCTTTTCCATTGCATAGTACCCCACGGTGAGTGTACACTCACCTAAAAGATTATTAGGGACACCATACTAATGGCGCTTTTCCATTGCATAGTACTCCACGGTTTAGTTTAGTTTGGGTCGGGTCAGCTCACCTCACTTTGGCGTGGTTAGCTTTTCCATTGAGTTTAGTATCACTTCGCAGTGGGAGGGATTATAGGCGTGTCATTATATTTGCGCTGCATACTGCTGTGACATCATACAAGTGAGAGCGTCCTTGTACTTTCCCATACATTAATTTATTTATCAGTCCGCCACAGAATTAAAATTGGCCACCACAAATAGATGTTTGCACATCGCGTTTATAACTACCTGTCTCACATGACAGTTTCTGTTCAAACACCCGTGGCGTCAGTCGACGGCGCTCCGCTGAGCCTCAATGAAGTTGCATTAAAGCATAAATAATACTGACGTGCACGTCGCGAATGTGCCGCCACAAACTGCAAGTCTGGAAAAAACTTTTATGTGTTCCTGATTCACAACCTGTGGATGTTTTTCATCGCTAAAAGGGTGTTTGGAAACTTATAGCGGAGCACAGATAACAACATGTTTGCTTGAGACAGCGCAAGCTAGCAGTAAGCTAAAGCTAATATTTTACATAATAGGATGACGCCGATGACGATTCTCTCAGACCAATCAGTGATCTACACTGTTTACGCGTCACGTTTGGTATCAGCTCGGGTCGCTTTTTTTGGAAAAAAGTATCTGGTACTACGAAGTGATCCCAATGGAAAAGCTCCTAAAAGTAAGCTGACCCGACCCAAACTAAACCAAACCGTGGGGTACTATGCAATGGAAAAGCGCCATAATACTGTGTTTGACCCCCTTTTGCCTTCAGAACTGCCTTAATTCTATGTGGCATTGATTCAACAAGGTGCTGAACGCATTCTTTAGAAATGTTGGCCCATATTGATAGGATAGCATCTTGCAGTTGATGGAGATTTGTGGGATGCACATCCAGGGCACGAAGCTCCCGTTCCACCACATCCCAAAGGTGATCTATTGCAGGGATGGGCAACTTCGGTCCTGGAGGGCCGGTGTCCTGCAAAGTTTAGCTCCAACCATAGTTAAACACACCTGAAGCAGCCAATTAAGGTCTTACTGGGCATACTAGAAACTTTTAAGCAGGTGTGCTGAGGCAAGTTGGAGCTAAACTCTGCAGGACACCGGCCCTCCACGACGGAAGTTGCCCATCCCTGCTCTATTGGGTTGAGATCTGGTTACTGTGAGGGCCATTTTAGTACAGTGAACTCATTGTCATGTTCAAGAAACCAATTTGAAATGATTTGATCTTTGTGACATGGTGCATTATCCTGCTGGAAGTAGCCATCAGAGGATGGGTACATGGTGGTCATAAAGGGATGTACATCCGAAATAATGCACAGGTAGGCTGTGGCATTTAAACAATGCTTTGCTGCATACCTCGGTTGTAACGAGTGGTTATTTCAGTCAAAGTTGCTCTTCTATCAGCTTGAATCATCGTCCCATTCTCATCTGACCTCTAGCATCAACAAGGCATTTTCGCCCACAGGACTGCCGCATACTGGATGTTTTTCCCTTTTCACACCATTTTTTGCATGAAAATGCATGAAAATCCCAGTAATTGAGCAGATTGTGAAATACTCAGATCGGCTCGTCTGGCACCAGCAACCATGCCACGCTCAAAATTGCTTAAATCACCTTTCTTTCCATTCTGACATTCAAGTTTGGAGTTTAGGAGATTGTCTTGACCAGGACCACACCCCTAAATGCATTGAAGCAACTGCCATGTGATTAGTTGATTAGATAATTGCATTAAGGAGAAATTGAACAGGTGTTCCTAATAATCCTTTAGGTGAGTGTACGTATGTATGTATGTATGTATGTATGTATATATATATATATATATATATATATATATATATATATATATATATATATATATACAGTGGCAAGAAAAAGTATGTGAACCCCTAGGAATGAACTGGTTTTCTACAGTGATTTGCCATAAAATGTTATCTGATCCTCATCTAGGTTACAACAATAAACAAACACGATGTGCATAAGCTCACAAGACATAAATAATTACAGTTTCTTGTGTCTTTTTTGGAAACCCCCATTAAACATTCACAGTGCTGGAGGAAAATGTAAGTGAGCCCATGGACTAATTACTTTATTGTAAGCTTTTTTTTTCAGAAGCTGGCAAACTGGAGTCCAATTAATAAAATGAGTTTAAATGTGTGGTTTAGTGGTTTATTTAAAATAATTTTTTTTTTTTTTTATTGAAATCACATTAATTTTCTTTTAATTGATATTTTAAATTCATGTATCTTTGATTATTTTGTTTTCTCATTTCAATGTAAAGCACTTTGAATGACCTCTGTGTATGAAATGTGCTGTACAAATAAACTTGCCTTGCCTTGCCTTGCCTCGTGCAACTTTGATTGACATTAAGACACTCACAGACTTTAAGATTGCTGTCCTTAAGAAGCATCAGCTCTTCTGAACCATGCTCTTATAAAGATATCTGATCAAGAGATGTTGCACTCCATAAGGCTGAAAAGGGATACAAAACAATCTCAAAATGTTTATACCTCCATCAGTCTACACTTAGACAAATTGTCTATAAATGGAGACAGTTAAATACTGTAGCTACCCTTCCTAGAAGTGGGCGCACAGTCAAGATGACTCCTAAGACACCATGCAGAATACTCAATGAAGTAAAGAAGAACCCATGAGTAACAGCTAAAGGCTTGAATACATCATTGGAACGGGCACACAGCTCTGTTCCTGAGTCTACCATACGCAAGTCTTTGGAGAGGCACGGTGTCTATGACAGTACACCACGGAGGAAGCCACTGCTCTCCCGAAAAACATTGCTGTGAGTCTGAAGTTTGCAAAAGAGCACCTTGGCAAACTCCAGTGCTACTGGGAAAATATTTTATGGATTTATGAAACAAAAGTTGATTTTTTTGGGAAAAATGTTATGGCGCAAAATGGGCACATCTAACCAACATCAAAACAAAATCCAAACAGTGAAGTAAGGTGGATGTAACATAATGATATGTGCTTGATTTGCTGCCTCATGGCCCGGAACACTTGCCATCATTGAGGTTAAAATGAATTGAGTTAAAAAAATCCTACAGGATAATGTCAGGGTGGCTGTCCACCAGTTGAAGCTCAGTAGAAGTTAGTTGATGCAACATGACAATGACCTTAAGCATTGTAGTAAATCCACTACAGACTGGCTTAAGAAAAACAAAATGCGCCATTTGGAGTGGTCTAGTCAAAGCCCAGACCTTAACCTGTGGAATGACCTCAAGAGAGCGGTTCACACCAGACATCCTACAAATGTGTCTGAGTTAAAGCGGTTTTATAAAGGGGAATAAGCTAAAATTGCTTCTGAACGAAGCGCAGGTCTGATTCAGAACTACTGAAAGCGCTTGCTTGAAGTATTTGCTGCCAAATGAGGCTCAACAAGCTGTTAAATCCAAGAGTTCACTTACATTTTCCTCCAGCACTATAAATGTTTAATGGAGGTTCTCAAAAGAGACACAAGAAACTTGAATTATTTGTGTGTTGTCACCTTATGCACATTGCGTTTGTCTATTGTTGTGACCTAGATCAGGATCAGATCACATTTTATGTCAAATCACAGTAGAAAACCAGTTTATTCCTAGGGGTTCACATACTTTTTCTTGCCACTGTATATTTGTTGGTGTGATTTCTTCCATTGTTTATCTTATAAGTCGCTTTGGATAAAATTATAAGTCATTATTATAAAACCTACTATTGTGAATCAGGGTAAGGTCAGGGGATAGTTTTGAACACTGGTCTTTTTCTATTTACTCATTAACTGATTTTTGGTGATATTTAAATAAAAAGGTTATGGATTGCAGCTTTTATTAATTTGTTCATATAAAATAAAGCAATACAATGCATACAGTCCAGGTCTACTTACTGGTATAGAAAGAAATATTCTGAGGGTTGAGATCCCTGCCACATTTCACTGGGATCACTTGGACATCATATCGGGTTCCTGTTTGGAGGTCCAATAATTGTGTAGACAAATCCGTCTCATTTAAAATCGTATTAAAAGTCTGACTTTGGTTCGCTGTAACTTCCATTCTGTAGTGAGTAATGTTCCCTGGTGCTGGACTCCAGGATAGATTAGCTCCAGTTTCGGTCGGATTGGAAATGTGTATTTCCCCCATAAAACGCTCTACAGACAGATGCAAGATATGTGCAATAAGTTGAACTCCTAAGTAATTATGCTAACAATTATTGATTGCACAACTACAGTAGGATGATTGTGTAATGGCCAATGACATTATTAAAAAAGACTTTCCCTGCTGTAAAAAACAGAATCAAACCAGCATGGGAATTATGCTGGTCTATGCTGGTTTAGTTGGTGGTCACCAGCATTCCAGCACCAAAACACAACATATGCTGGTCTTGCTGGTATGACCAGCATGGGATTCTGGTGCTAATGCTTGTTTGGTGCTGGTTTAGCTGGTGCTAATGCGGGTTTGGTGCTGGTTTAGCTGGTGCTAATGCTGGTGCTGATGCTGGTTTGGTACTGGTCTAGCTGGTGCTAATGCTGGTGCTGGTTTAGCTGGTGTTCACTAGCAAACCAGCATCAAAACACAGCATATGCTGGTCTTGCTGGTATGCTGTTTTTTTTCAGCTGGGTTCTGCTTATTTCTCATTGACACATAAATAAATATATACTTAAACTTTAGTTACAATGATGATGCAATTTCTTACCATCATAACAGATGTAGGAAAGATTTATATTGCAAAATCTTTCTTCCCACATGCTATTGCTGAGCAAGGCCACACAAGCATCCTCAATATACTCTTTGGAATCATCATCATCATCATCATCATCATTATCATCATCACCATCACATATTCCTTGTGTGCTACTGGGCATCCTAACAGGCAGTAGTGTGTGGTATAAAGGATGAGAAGTTGTACTGTCCATTGTTCCGGTGTTATTTATAAAGTATGTCATATTTAGGCAATTAAGCATTTGTGTCAGTAGGGAGCACTGATCCTCTATGCTGCTAATGTGTAATGTGGTTGAGCTTATTTGTGTGGTATTGTTTGGAGCAGTCATTGAGGATGTACTGTTTGAAGCAGGGGTGGTACTATTTGAAGCAGGGGTGGTACTGTTTGAAGCAGGGGTGGTACTATTTGAAGCAGGGGTGGTACTGTTTGAAACAGGGGTGGTACTGTTTGAACCAGGGATGGTACTATTTGAAGCAGGGGTGGTACTGTTTGAAGCAGTGGTGGTACTATTTGAAGCAGGGGTGGTACTATTTGAAGCAGGGGTGGTACTGTTTGAACCAGGGATGGTACTATTTGAAGCAGGGGCGGTACTGTTTGAAGCAGGGGTGGTACTGTTTGAAGCAGGGGTGGTACTGTTTGGAGCAGTCATTGGGGTTGTGCTGTTTGAATCAGTCACTGGGGTACTGGTTGAATTATTCCCTGGGATACTGGTTAGAACGGTCACTGGGCTGTTACTCGTCAGAACAATATTTAAGGTTGTGGTTGGACTTGAAGAACATGTTTCTTCTTTTGGTACAGGATGGCCAGGATACCAGTTTTGATATGTAACACGATCTCCATTGGACCATCTTGACCATGCTTTGGAGTCATTGAATCTCCTGCGAAGTCCAATCCAGTATTCCGAATTAAGGTTCTGCAAAATGAGGTGGGTGTTCCTACAAGTGATGGTCGCCAGATCTTTGAAACAGGTCTGACAGTGGTCCCTTGCTTCATCCCATGTCTTGGCACTGGACTGTGGGAAATACTGCTCCTCCGCCAATATAACCGATCCTGATGTGATCAATTTATATGAGAGTAATCATTATTTTGGATGCATTTAAAGAAACATATGTCACTGTATTCTGTGGATTTTACAAGCATTTTACCACAGGGCACATTAAAGTCTTAAGCCTTAAAACTGTTGATGGTTTCTTGCCCATAAATATTAGTGGAGAAATTAAATTTTTTTACACCCCACTTTGTCATGCGCACAGACTCCTTGGCACTGAGCAAGGAAAAATTGCGTCTGACATGTGTGCACAAAGTGATTGTAATGAATTTTGGCAATAGATTGTTTAAACACCATTCAATTCAGGGAATTGTTGATTTCACTTTAAAAAAATACATATAATTAATCGTCATTAACTCAGAGCCGATTCTCTCTATACACAAGGAATTCTGACTTTATGTCTCAGAATTCTCACTTTATGTCTCAGAATTCTCACTTTATGTCTCAGAATTCTCCCTTTGTCTCAGAATTCTCACTTTATGTCTCAGAATTCTGACTTTTTGTCTCAGAATTCATTCTTTATGTCTCAGAATTCTCACTTTATGTCTCAGAATTTTAATTGGTTGTTAAATATTATTATGATTTTCTTGGTGATTGGAATGGTGTTGCTATAGCATTCTGGGTGATTGGTAGTCCTTTACTAGGGTATTTTAGGTGGTTTATAAAATTGCTAGGCTGTTCAGGGTGGTTGACAGAGAACGGCTATGCATTTAATAGGGTGTCTGTGAGTGAATATGATAGGCAGTTACTACAGTGTTATGGGTGGACCCCTTCAACTTTAACATCTAGCTGAATATATAGACATTTTGCGTGTTTGCAAACAGAGATGACGTTTTTTGTGGGTGGAGCCCAACTGGTGGCAGAAAGTGAGTGACAGATTTGCAGTTACGATGTTAAGTGTTTTAGCGTTAAAATGTGATTTTGTGATCCGGTGTTCTGTCAAAGTCTTTTCCCCTTTAGTGTAATGTTTCTTATAGCATCTTTGTTACGTTTATTTTTTTAGATACATTAAAAGTTTAAATGGGTTGGCTACTGATACCAATGTATGTGCATGTAGGCTATGTAATGTATATGTATTGTTCTTTATTGGTAAATCAATAATTTTTTACAGTATGAATTGCTAAAGTACATATAAAAAGCAATACTATAATGTATTCTATATAATACCATTAATAAAATATTTCATCATTTTCAGGTTTTCTATTATTTCTTCTTTATATTTATACGTGTTTATTCTAAAACTATTCTAAAACTATTATGTTTACTTACAAATTAATATGCATAGGCCTGTTTATATATCAATAACACTTTGTGTGTGCGTGCGTGCTATATTTATATATTTTTTAGGTATGTAAACATAATAATTTTTAGAACAAACAGAATAAATAGAATTCAGAAATATAAAGTCAGAATTCTGAGATATAAAGCCAGAATTCTGAGATATAAAGTCACAATTTTATTTTATTATTTTTTACAACATGGCGGAAACAAGCTTCCATATGACAAGTGCTCACTTTTTAGAACATTGATATAAAATATTTTGTGTATATAAGGAAGTGTATGAATGTTGTTTTGATGATTTTGTTTACATTTATGTCTGGCATGATTTACATAAAGTAGGCACCCACGCACGCACAAACACATTACTGTAAAAAGAAAGGTAAACAATTGGCAAATTTAGGAATGAATTTTTAAAAATAAAAGTAGAGAATTAATTTTACTACTTGGCTTCTTTGCTGAAGATACTTTAAGACTTGACATTGTTTTCAATAAATCAAATTAAAATAACATGCTTTTAAGTCTGTTTTGAGAAAATAAGTGATGGTTTCAAAAAATGTGTTTTAGCAATTCATAAAAACTGTAATTTCTAAATCTTGTTAAAAAATGCTGGCTTATTTTCAACTCAGTGTTGGATCAAAAAGGGACAAACCCAACCATTGGGTTAAATAAAATATTAAATAACCCAGCATTTTGGGTTGAAACAAGCCAGCATAGGATAAATTACAACCCAGTGAGTTGAGTTTGTCCCTTTTTAACCCAATGTTGGGTAGATAATAACTCGACAGTTTTTAGAGTGTAGTATTAAAAAATCTGCAATCAGAATTGGTGATATATATATAAAGTTAAACGTTTTAACATTTAACAGTTATAAATAAAGTTAAAGACATCTGATATAGTTTATAAGCTTACCCAGAAGTGCCAGCCACAGGATACGCATCTTTTACCTCCCTCTCGATTTATTTAATTTCATCAACTTCAGATAGAGACAGGAAATGTAACTTGCTTTAAAAGTAATCTAAAAACAAACAATTTTAAGCAAAACAAAGGTAAGATTAGTTTAATTGAATTAATATAACTGAATCATTAAAAGTAGAAATGAAACTGTTACCTGGAAGGTAGCAATCTGATCTTCCTGATTCAACAGTCTGCTCTTTATTATTTACCTTTTCACTGCAAATTTGCATAGATGGCACCTAAATTTCAGTTGAGATGGGGTAAGCAAATAGCTGGAATGTTACAGTATCAAATTAATAATATATTTAGGCATTTCTATGGTATACCGTACTCTTGTTATAACACCACAAATATAGTTAATTCATTTCTTAAGAATTTAAAAATACCAAAATACTTACCAGACAGCATAATCAATTAGACGCCCATCTATCTTTGCTAGAAGTTAGGTCTGCTATTTCCCTTTACAGTCAGGGAAAACCCCATGGCCCTGATGATTTCCCGGTTGAATTTAAAAAAATATTGCAGATGTATTTTAAAGGCCTTAATGAAATCATTCGAGGAATCCTCTGTTTTAGATGCTATGAACACCACTGTCTGTAATTATGCTTATATAAAAATGACCCTGAACAAAGGATCATTCAAGTATAGACCCATAAACCTAATAAATGTTAATATAAAGAACTTATATTATAAGATTCTAGGAAAACATCTGTAATCAGTCATTCCACATATTATAGATGCTGATCAAACAGGCTTTATTAAAGGTCTCCAGTCTTATTACAACAGGTGTAGTCTGTTTAATATCATGAACTTCCTGGAAAAAAACTTCAAACACAGGCCTCTTAGGCTGCATTTCAATGCAGGAAAAAAGTGAATAGATAACGATATTTTGCATTCTTCATAAGAAAATTGAGGTTTAGTGAAACAAACTAGAAAAATATGACAACAGTATCAGAAACAGCGCTTATAAATCAGCGCGACACTGCCTCGGTAAGAAATATGATTGGTGGGTTTAAATAAAGAAATCAAATGTGTGTATATTCATTTATATTACATCATAGTTAATACAGATAGTTGTATCTCACTAACTTTGTGTGTGTGTGTGTGTGTTTCTTGTCTTCAGCTGACACAAATGATGACTGGAATCTGGAGTTCATTCTTGAGAGACCACGTTCAAAATAGCAAGTATTTTGTTATAATGTGCAAATGTTTTTTTCTGAAATAGTTTTTTCTATGTGCTTTGTTGGGCAGAGAAGTTTTGAATTGATATACATCATGTAGTGCCAACTCATCCTCATTTGATTATCATGTCATTTTGTCATCATGTGTCTATTCAGAGTCTCCAAGTACACTTTTTTCAGACTGATCTCACAGAAAGTCGTGTTATACTGTAGTCACAAAAAATTTGATTAATTTATTCATGTCCATGGCACAAAATTCAGCTTTTTTCTGTGCTTTGAGAAGAAATGTCTTATTTATTTATTATTATTTATTTTAATTTATTTAGTTATCATGGACATTGCACATTAAAGGTGCTCTAAGCAAATTCACGTGTTTTAGACCATAAAACATTTTTTGTTACATACATCTCCTCACTATCTGCTTGCTGCCTGTCCGCTGATCAAACTGTAAAAAACGCGATCTCTGTAGACAGCCTAGGCTCCACAAACTGCAATAAAAACAAAGTGCCAATAAACGACAAGAAGTCTTTGGGGGGTGGGGGTTGGGCGCGTTCATGACAGCACGGAAGGGAGGGGGAGGAGTTAGCTATGCTCCGTTTGTTTGAAAACAATTCAAACATCAACAAAAGGTAACGTCACACAGATTCCCTTAGAGCGCCTTTTAATAAAACATTTCTGTAAATGCACCAGAAATAGCCAAAGGCTATTTTTCATCCGTTGTCCCTGGACAGAATGTTATAAGTCACCCTGAAAGGAAATACAATATACAAAGTTAAAACACAAACAGTGAAAAGTAAATGATAAACATTCCAGAAACCATTAAATATACTTAAAAAAGAGAAAAAAATGTAATAGCAGATTAATGGCGATATATGCTGGGTTATAGTTAGCCATTTCTTTAACTGAACCATAAATGAATCATAAGACTTTAGATCTCTTATATTTGACGGAACTGTATTCCATTGTCATGCATCTTTAACAGAAAATGCAGACTGACTAAAATTACTCTGTCTCAAAGATATTATGCAGTCACCTCTTAGCTCACCTCTTGTAAGATGATGGGGAAATGTTATATAGAAAAACCCCCTAGGAGAAAAAACCCCCGGACTTTTTACCCGGGGAAGTAAAAAAGTAAAAAAAGTCCTAGGAGGGAAAAACCTTGGGAAATATATATATCCCAAGGGTTTTTCCCTCCTAGGACTTTTTTATATACATTGAAACGAATAAGGAGATTAAGCGGAGATTAAGTGGAGATTAAGTGGGTTCTGCCGGTGGTCATTGGTCAGGCATCAGCTGGGCATCACGTCGAAGAACAGCCAGTAGATCAGAGGTGTGCCGACTTTCACATTTACCGGAACTGGATCTGTTTGTCTCATTGTCCTCGGGATCGAGGACGAGACAGGGAGAGAGAAACAAAATCTTATTAGCGTAGGGGCCATTCACATGTAAAGCAAGTGTCACACAGTGATGTGGTTTAAGTCAGCTCGGTTCCGGACAGGCTAACTATTGCTGGTCAAGTGTATTACATATAGTTGATGATTTTAGAAAATTTGTGGGCCCAGGGTGAGTCTATGTATGGGGCCCCCCATATGATCTTTAAAACAGAAACAGAAACAGAAACTCGTTTGACTAATGCCAGAGGACCCACTGTCGTCATTAATACTAACGTACAGTGGCAAACGGTTCTGTATGACATACTATTCTCAATATCATGGGCAAAAGGCAAAATCGCAACACGACCATATGTGGAAATTAAGATTCAACCGACAACTAATTCAAAGTTTCAACATATTACTAAAGAGTATTAATGACATTTACCATGCTTTGGAGTGTTGACGAAAATAAGTTTTAATTAATTTATTTATTAGCTTGTACAAGCTAGCTATTGTGAGAATGTTATTCACTTAGAATGCGGAAGTCATTTCATGTATATTTTACCTTGTTTTACTCTGTTCCTATACTACTCTGAGTTGTTATGACTATTGGGCAACAATATGTTAAGTGTCTAGTTTCAAACAAGACCAGAATTATGAATATAGACCATAGGCTTTAAGAGTGGCAGACAACTGATTACTGACATGGTTTCAAATCTATAGTTATTTGATTCTTTGGCCTTCATATTAAAATGCATGTTTGTAAAGCAGGAAAATCAAAAAAAATTTCAAGGATGCTTACAATACAGTACCAAAATACATATTCGAACCTCTTTAATTATGAAATTCTGTGTCCGGCCCTGCTGGCAAATGACGTAAACTCAGGTGGACACCACCCACGATCACACGACTCTTCATAGCAATGCAATGGAGGACGAAGGCTTCACTTAGTGGAGTACTGTTGAAGTTTTATATCTTGTTACAGAAATAAAGCTCTATAGTCTTGTATAATCAATCTGTCTGTGTCCATTGCATATCGCAACATTTAACTTCCTCTGTGGTTTAAGCTGTTCCGGGTCAGTATGTGTCCCATGAAATGTTTTGCAAAATGTTTAGTGTAAATACAGATATCAGATACAAGCTGCTTTTAAAAGGCGATGTAAGCAAAACATCAAAAATCAGATACAGGCAACAAATAGCAATTGGGCATCAGAATTTCCAGCCTTAGGGGGCATGCACACCAAAGCTTTTATATCCGCGGCATGCGTATGTTTTCAAATGTTTCCAATAGAAGCTCAGTGTTTTAAAAAAAGCCAGCAGATAGCGGTTTTCTTCCGCACTGAAACCGGCGGAACTTCTGTATTCACCGCTGAGCAGCGAGAGTTGAAAAAGATTCAACTTTGGGTGAAAAGCTCCGCTCGTCAATGTCAGTACTCACACAGCTGTCCAATCACAGTGGAGGGGGGCATTACCACAGCAACCAACCAGCATATCGTACAACGACTAATAAACAAGGCAGAAGTATCTCAGCTACCAAAGCGCTCAGCTGAAAAATCAGCTACCATTTGGCATCCTCCAGGTGTTTTCAGCCGCTTTTAAAAAGTTGGTGTGCACGCCCCCTTAGTGTCAATCAGAAAAGACATTTGACAGAGTAGAGTAGAGTGGAGTTATTTATTTAGAGCCCTGATAATATTTATCTTTGGATCTCATTTTTCTATGTGGATCTGCCTGTCGTATACTTATCCAAAAGCCTCCATAATAACCAATGATATTGTTTCTGATCCATTTAATCTTGGTCTTGGAACATGTCAGGGCTGTCCACTCTCACCACTACTGTTCATGACTAAGCCTCTACCAATATACATATGAGACAAAATCCTAAAATGTATGGCGTCTCTCTGGGGGGTAACAGCAAATAATGCTATATGCAGATGACATGTTTCTTACCCTTAGTCAGCCTGAAATCAAAAATTAAAAATATTGGGTTTGAAATTGATGCAGTATCATGGGGCAACATAATTTAATTTCCTACAAAAATTTCTTTAACAGGTTTAGAGAAATGCAATTTAACCTAGTGCATAAAGTTTACATATAACCATATAGTAAATGCAACAAGCAGGTGTACCCCAAGTGTGCAAAGTGTAAATATTTTCTTGGTTCTCAATAAATATTTTAAGATGGCAGTTCAGCATTCACAAGGATGTCTTCAGCAAATGATTGGCAGCCTGTCTACCGCCTCAACGGCCATCAGACTGTGCCATTGGCCATTGACTGTGCCATTGGCTGCCTGAAGCCATGATACCCAGTGCTCGAATCTATCGCCTGTCCATCTCAGAGCAGAAGGCCATGTAGGAGTACATCCTTTATCTGTCCATCTACTTCCCTTTCCGCTTCTAGCTTCTTCTCCATAAGCAAAAAGGATGGAGGTGTCACAGGTCGGAGAAGCGGACCGCCCCTGTCGCGGGTCACGCTCCTCCTAGTTCCCACCTCGAGGAGGTTCCCAAGACCACCCCAATGACCAGACAGACCAGTGTACTCAAATTTAAAATACAACTTTATTAAATATTTAAAAGCAAAAAGGGGAAAGGGGAAGGGCAGCTTAAAACACTTCTTTCTCCCTCTGGTTTCAAACGGGGTTCCACAGGACGTGGGGGGGGGTTCTCCGGACTCTAGGACCCTTTGCTCTTCCTCACGGATTCAAGACTGGGCTTTCTGGTTTCTCCACAGGTTCGAGACTGGGCTTCCTGGTTTCTCCACAGGTTCACTGAGGGCAGAGGTAGATGATCATCACATAGCATACATTACTCACAACTTGGGGCTTTGGACCGTTCTGCACAGGGTTGCTAAGAGCAGAGGTAAGTTAGCATTCATAGAAGTGCGTGACTCACAGACTGGGCTTTCTGGTTTCTCCACAGGTTCGCTAAGGACAGAGGTAAGTGGTCATTTAATAACACACGTTACTCACAACTTGGGGCTTTGGACCATTCTGCACAGAGTTGCTAAGAGCAGAGGTAAGTTAGCATTCATAGAAGTGCGTTACTCACAGACTGGGCTTTCTGGTTTCTCCACAGGTTCGCTAAGGACAGAGGTAAGTTAGCATTCATAAAAGTGCGTGACTCACAGACTGGGCTTTCTGGTTTCTCCACAAATCACACTAGTGTTACAGGCAAGTAATTCCTATCCACTGCGCTGGTCAGTTCGACACATTGTTATTTTCACACGGAGCCTCTGGGATAAAACAGTCTTAATCTCCAAAGAGAAAGCACAGCACTACACTGCAAGCTTCAGTGAAAACACACAAATTGAAAGTCGGGACTCACCCACAGCATCACACACACACACTCGTTGTGAAATAAGGACATAGGCGACTAATCTCAGATTCCTCCTGTGGCTCGTCGGCCGAACTTTCCAACACACAGGAAAGTTGGAAAGCGATTACTTCTGGATTTGTTCTTCGTATACACTAGGCGTCCATCAGCTCACCCACACTTATTCCTCCGGTGGGGCCGAAACTATAAATAGACACTCCAAACACGCACAATAATTTCACCTCTGCAACGTATATACAATATCCCAGCTGTACTCACATGACGACCCGTCTCATATTGTTTTCTTCACCCAGTTATCCTCACATAACTTCCTCCTCACGGTAAACATCCACCTCTTCCTGTCTCTTTCTTCCCCAAGGGAATTAGATCGTCGCTCTCCAGCCTATAACACAGCCAACCGTACACCAACACCGGCACCACAGAAAAGCACACCAGTGCAGTGTTCCTTTAATTCTCACGCTCTGTCCTTTTCGCCTCTCTTGGCTGCCGCACTCTTTCCTTCCGCTATAAGCGCTTTGTGGATCAACGGCGCCCTCCGGCTCCTCCAAGGACGGAGCGTGTGATCGAGTCTGCCCTAGGCAAAAAGGAACTCGTGCCCGCAACAACCGCTCTCATTTGGGCTTCTTTGGGCCTTTTTATGTCTTGTCTCTGTTCCCAGCTAATCTGTCGCACCTGTTGCTCATTTGCCCATCATCTGTGTTGCTAGGGAGATCAGGAAGAAAAATAGTGTCATTAAAAATCGAGTCCGGGCGGAAACCATCTTCGGGCGGAACCTTTCTCCCCCACTTTTGGTTCCGCCCCATCATAGTCACCCTGTGACATCCCCCCCTGCCAAACCGTTCTAGTCCCTAGAACGGGGTCTTGGTGACGGGGAAGAAATTGTGTGAGGTCTTTTAAAAATACAGTAGGCCATTGGGGGACCTTGGTCGCTCAACCCGAGGTGGACTGCCGACTACGCCAAATCTGTCACAGGTCGGAGAAGCGGACCGCCCCTGTCGCGGGTCACGCTCCTCCTAGTTCCCACCTCGAGGAGGTTCCCAAGACCACCCCAATGACCAGACAGACCAGTGTACTCAAATTTAAAATACAACTTTATTAAATATTTAAAAGCAAAAAGGGGAAAGGGGAAGGGCAGTTTAAAACACTTCTTTCTCCCTCTGGTTTCAAACGGGGTTCCACAGGACGTGGGGGGGGTTCTCCGGACTCTAGGACCCTTTGCTCTTCCTCACGGATTCAAGACTGGGCTTTCTGGTTTCTCCACAGGTTCGAGACTGGGCTTCCTGGTTTCTCCACAGGTTCACTGAGGGCAGAGGTAGATGATCATCACATAGCATACATTACTCACAACTTGGGGCTTTGGACCGTTCTGCACAGGGTTGCTAAGAGCAGAGGTAAGTTAGCATTCATAGAAGTGCGTGACTCACAGACTGGGCTTTCTGGTTTCTCCACAGGTTCGCTAAGGACAGAGGTAAGTGGTCATTTAATAACACACGTTACTCACAACTTGGGGCTTTGGACCATTCTGCACAGAGTTGCTAAGAGCAGAGGTAAGTTAGCATTCATAGAAGTGCGTTACTCACAGACTGGGCTTTCTGGTTTCTCCACAGGTTCGCTAAGGACAGAGGTAAGTGGTCATTTAATAACACACGTTACTCACAACTTGGGGCTTTGGACCATTCTGCACAGAGTTGTTAAGAGCAGAGGTAAGTTAGCATTCATAGAAGTGCGTGACTCACAGACTGGGCTTTCTGGTTTCTCCACAGGTTCGCTGAGGACAGAGGTAAGTGGTCATTTAATAACACACGTTACCCACAACTTAGGGCTCTGGATCGTTCTGCACCGGATTGCTAGGAGCAGAGGTAAGTTAGCATTCATAAAAGTGCGTGACTCACAGACTGGGCTTTCTGGTTTCTCCACAAATCACACTATTGTTACAGGCAAGTAATTCCTATCCACTGCGCTGGTCAGTTCGACACATTGTTATTTTTACACGGAGCCTCTGGGATGAAACAGTCTCTACCTCCAAAAGAAAGCACAGCACTACACTGCAAGCTTCAGTGAAAACACACAAATTGAAAGTCGGGACTCACCAACAGCATCACACGCACACACTCATTGTGAGGTAAGGACATAGGCAGCTAATCTCAAATTCCTCCTGTGGCTCGTCGGCCGAAATTTCCAACACACAGGAAAGGTGGAAAGCGATTACTTCTGGATTTGTTCTTCGTATACACTAGGCGTCCATCAGCTCACCCACACTTATTCCTCCGGTGGGGCCGAAACTATAAATAGACACTCCAAACACGCACAATAATTTCACCTCTGCAACGTATATACAATATCCCAGCTGTACTCACATGTCGACCCGTCTCATATTGTTTTCTTCACCCAGTTATCCTCACATAACTTCCTCCTCACGGTAAACATCCACCTCTTCCTGTCTCTTTCTTCCCCAAGGGAATTAGATCGTCGCTCTCCAGCCTATAACACAGCCAACCGTACACCAACACCGGCACCACAGAAAAGCACACCAGTGCAGTGTTCCTTTAATTCTCACGCTCCGTCCTTTTCGCCTCTCTTGGCTGCCGCACTCTTTCCTTCCGCTATAAGCGCTTTGTGGATCAACGGCGCCCTCCGGCTCCTCCAAGGACGGAGCGTGTGATCGAGTCTGCCCTAGGCAAAAAGGAACTCGTGCCCGCAACAACCGCTCTCATTTGGGCTTCTTTGGGCCTTTTTATGTCTTGTCTCTGTTCCCAGCTAATCTGTCGCACCTGTTGCTCATTTGCCCATCATCTGTGTTGCTAGGGAGATCAGGAAGTAAAATAGTGTCATTAAAAATCGAGTCCGGGCGGAAACCATCTTCGGGCGGAACCTTTCTCCGCCACTTTTGGTTCCGCCCCATCATAGTCATCCTGTGACATCGGCCTAAGATTGATTACTGCATCCTCAATTCCCAAACCGCCAAGTAGAGCTATCCTCTTTCTCTGGTCCCAGCAGCCCTAGAAAAGCTACGCGGAGCACACATTTTCTAAACTGGACTTATGGAGCGCTTAACATCTCATCCAAATCCACAAAGGAGATGAATGGAAAACCACATTTCGAAGCGCACTCCGGTGTTTCTTTGGTTCATGTGGGGGATAATTATAATAATGACGTTGATGATATCTCTCTCTGTTCTGCGGAGTTTGATAAACCAGCCTCCGAGCGTTCCTCGCATGATGAAAGTCGGTCGAGGAGCTTCTCGAGGTGGTAACACGCGCCAGGTTGAAAATTGACTGGCCTCGCGAGCCAGAGAACCCCAAACAAAGCAAACTAGCGGATAGGTTTCTAGTGACAAAAGGGAGAGGACGAAACATGAGCCTCTCCCTTTCTCTGAGGATCTCCATGGTGAATTAAATAAATCATGGGAAAGACCATACTCATCGCGTGCTTCATGCCCACAGTGTCAATTTACAACCATCGTGGGTACAAAGATGCGCTGATATACCGGAATGCCACAGGTGGAAGAGACGCACGCGAATTATCTCTCGCCTGGCTCGGCATCTTCATTAAAGAAGCCTATCCTGCCCACGAAACCGTGTAAAATAACTTCAGCTCTCGTTGGCAAAGCTTATCAAGCCACAGGTCAGGCTGGTGATACGCTGCATACTATGGCAATATTACAGGCATACCAGGCTGATCTGTTAAAGGATTTGAGTGCAGGCGAGACGATCGACAAATAGACATTTGACGAGTTGCGTATGACTACAGATGTTGCGTATGACTACAGATCTGTCTCTCCGTGTCATTAAATAAACGTGTGGTTTTGACATTGTATCAAAATAAACTGCTGCACAGAAAGCTGGGGTCTGAGTTCTTATGAAGTTGATGTGAACAAAAAAGGGTCTGAGATCACTTCAGTCCTGAAGAGGACCAAAAAAAGATCTGGGTCCTCTTTTGAGTCCACTATATTGTGAACACGAAAAGGACTGAGGTCACATTCGGCTAGTCCCTTTTCTGGTTCACTTTAGGTGAACTGGATTTGGTTCTTTTAAAATTAACTATATGTGAAAACACCCTAAGATTCCTTCGTCGGACCTAGCTATGGTCCTTGGGGGTCTGGTGCAGACCCCCTTTGAACCTTTAGAGTCAGCGTCTGATAGACCTCTAACACTAAAGATGGTTTTTCTAATGGCGATAACTTCTTTAAAAATAATTTGGGATATGCAGGCTCTGGCAGTCTCGCCATCCTGATTAGATTTTGCCCCAGGAATGGTGAAGGTGATTTTGCATCCTTATCCTTGTTACCTGCCTAAGGTTCCCTTTTCGACTGCACATCCGGTCATTCTTGAGACTTTCTGCCCTCCACGCCACGCCAGAGAAGGAGTTATACCACAGATTGTGTGCAGTCCGTGCTCTTCAGACTTATGCCCACCGCACTAGCCAGTTGCGTAAGTCTGAAGCAATTGTTTGTCTGTTTTGGGGGCCGCAACAGAGTTGCTGTGGCCACCAGACAGTCCATATCACATTGGGTTAGGGATGCCATTGCTCTTGCGTATGAGGTGTGCGGTCAGTCTCACCAGCAGGTCTAAGAGCTCACTCCACCAGGGGAGTAGCCTCTTCTACTGGTATAGTGAAGGGGGCTCCTTTGCAGAGTGTTTGTGATGTGGCGGGTTGGTCCTCTCCGCATACATTCATAAGATTTTATAGCTTGGATGCTCATGTCACTCCAGGGTCTCAAGTCCTTGAGTCAACATCTCAAGCTGCTGTCTAAACAATTTGTTCCAAGAGGGGGTATCCCCCACTGCTACTATTAGTAAGGGGTGCCTCCTTACAGAGCGTTTGTGATGCGGCGGGCTGGTCTTCTCCGCATACATTCATAAGATTTAATTTAATTTAATTTATTTATTTGACAGGGACAGTGTACATTAATTAACATTTCTGTAAATGCACCAGAATTAGCCAAGAGGCTATTTTTCATCCGTTGTCCCTGGACAGATCTTAAAATTGTCTACCTAAAAACACAATGTAGAATTTACAATAACAGCTTGAATGCTCATGTAACTCCAGGATCTCATGTCCTTGAGTCAACATCTCAAGTTGATGTCTATACCATTTGTCCATAAAAGGGGTATCGCCCACTGCTATTTATTAGTAAGGGGTGTCTTCTTATAGGTGTTTGTAAGGTGGCATCCTTTCTGCACACATCCACTATTTTTAGCTTGGTTGTTTATGTCTGAGATTTCTTTGCGGTCCTTGTGCGCACACTTACACATCCGTAAACGGTCCAGACATCTCCAACCACGGCAGTGTGGGTATTGTCGTTCCCCATAGCGCTTAGCAGCGCAGCATCGAAGTAAAGCTTTTGATAGGGAACGGAGGGGTTACTTGAGTGTAACCTTGTTCCTTGAAAAAGCGTAACGAGATGCTGCGCTGTCTTGCCGTACAGTAGATGTCCCAGGACTGGTCTTCAAACAAATGATCTGATGACACAGCTGGTGCTCATCTATTTTATAGCCTCGCATCGGGTGCGCTGTGATGTCGTCATCAACCGAGGCTATATACCTCCGGGTCAATTTCATTGACGTGTTTGCACACTATATTCAGCTGGTCAACAATAAAGACGTTTTCCCCTATAGCGCTTAGCAGCGCAGCATCTCGTTCCACTTTTTCAGGGAACAAGGTTACACTCAAGTAACCCCTCCAAACTCTTTTCTTGAATTTACTTAATACAAGAAAAAAATCAGCAAAAAATGTCTTATTCCATTAGCAGATTTTTTTTTTTTGGTTGATTTAAGCACAAATTCGCTTAAATTTGATATATTTTGTCTAAAAACTAGACTTCATGCTTCCTGCTGCTGACCAACTTTATGGATATGCAAATTTTATCTTCCAACAGGACTTGGCACCTGCACACAGTGCCAAAGCTACCAGTACCTTGTTTAAGGACCATGGTATCCCTGTTCTTAACACTCTGTGAAGGGAAGATGCGATACGCCGGACCCAACAATAGAGAAAAGCTGAAGGCCACTGTCAAACACAAACTCCTGAGCAGTGCCACAGACTGATCGACTCCATACCACGCCACATTGCTGCAGTAATTCAGGCAAAAGAAGACCCAACTAAGTGTTAAGTGCTGCTCATACTTTTCAAGTTCACACTTTTCAGTTGGCCAAGATTTCTAAAAATCCTTACTTTGTGTTAGTCTTAATATTCTATTTCTGAGATATTGAATTTGGTATTTTCCTTAGCTGTCAGTTATAATCGTCAAAACTGAAAGGAATAAACATTTGAAATATATCAGTTTGTGTGTAATGAATGAATATAATATACAAGTTTCACTTTTTGAATGGAATTAGTGAAATAAATCAACTTTTTGATGATATTCTAATTATATGACCAGCACCTGTATTTGCATGTTACTGCACTATTGTTTGTGCACATAAGCTAATACTGTACCGTTTAAGGTCTTTATTTAGGCAGCATACAGTCGTTTTTATTATGTTTCTGTATATATGCGTGTATAGTCTTGGCATTCATTGTGGACAGCAAAGTAAGAATTTCATTGCTCAGGTAAACATGCTTTCCTTTTCTGGGTATATGACAATAAATGCATTGAATCTTGAATCTATTTAACTGAACCCCAAAAATGCTAAATAGATTTACAAAGATCACTGCCTTGAGACTTATGCTTCCAAAAAAACAAAAACAAACAACAACTGTCGAGCACATCTAAGTTTATTTATTTACCTAAGTTTATTTATGATGAGAAAACCAAGCAATCATGAATCAATAATTTCACCAATACATACTGACAGAAACAGTGAAGCACAAGGGAATATTTACCCAAAGACCCATCTTAGAAAGACTAGACATATAAAAAGACTACAGTCTGCATTTTAAAAATAACTCTGTAAACTCTTACACAAAGGTTCCTGAAACCTTATTTCGCAGGCTGTATGGTCAAATAAACCAAACTTTGTTTAACAAATCATTTTTGGCAGATAAATGCATGAAAATATAAAGATGAAAACTATAAAGAAACATTATAGCTTAATTTTAATAATGAAAATATACATATCAATTTCCAATAATTCAGGCAATCAACACAATGCATCTGTAAAAAAGTTGATACTGTAAAGTGAGGAACTGCAACTAAATGAAGTTAAAACTTAACTGATGGTCTGTTTTGCTGTTAGTTATATCAGTAGTAAGTCTGGGTATAAAGACCGCAGGGCAGTAATCCGTGGAAATTGGTGAATAAATTCAAAAGTTACATAAGAGTCAAAAGTTAATATAGATTGTCAATATTTTGTTATTTTGTCAATATTTTGTTATTTTATTATTTGATAACAATAAAACCATGCTGCATCATCAGGTTGGTTTTACCAACCAAGCTTTTGTTGCAGAGATTGTGATAACATCATTTTCTGTCAATCTCTTTGAGTTTCCAGTGAACATCTTTATATTCATTTCCAAACTTTTTTTCAAGCTGAAATACAAAACAGATTAAATGATTTGATTTCAGTTGCAGGAGCCTTCAACTAAAACATGACTATACTTCATTTTTAACCTTCATATACTTTCATTTTTGCAATCCTGTGTAATAAATGTAATTGTGCAAGTATGTTTATTTCTATATCAATATATAATCTAGCTTTGTAAGCAGTGATCAGTTTTATCTTTCTATTGCTTTTATCTTCACATTTAGCACTACAAATGAACATGGTATGAATATAAAGTTGCACCCTTAAAAATAAAGGTGCTTCATGATGCCAGAGATACTGTACTTTTTTGCTGTATGTTTCATAAATAGTCTTTAACTTCTGAAAAACCTTTCTGTTACAAAATGTTATTTATTAAAAGGTTTGAAAGGAATTATTCATTGACTGAATGTCATCGTTGTGAAGAACAGGTTAAGCATCTTTATTTTTAAGAGTATGCTTTGCAAAGTTTGCTTTGTTCATCTCTCACCTCTTCTTTTATTTCTGCCAGAGTTGTATTCTCGCTACAGTAAAGTGATGTTTCACTGGTGCACATCACTGCAAAGGTCACTTTCTTCTTATAAGGCACTAAAATAAAAATAGAGATGTCCTTGTTAAACATCACGAAAAGTACAAGGGAGAAACACAAACTGCAGCCACAAAGATACACTGCAGTCATGAAACATGAAGTGTTGACAAATGTGTACAGTAACAGATGTAATAGGTAAGAGTGGTGTAAAAATTTGGCCCCCCTCCAGATTTCTTATGTTTTTGACTCGGCCATTTCAAAGTCTTCATTTAGTTTTTTTCTTCAGCCATTCAGAGGTGGACTTGTTGGTGTGTTTTGGAACATTGTCTTGCTGCAGAACCCAAGTTCGCTTCAGCGTGAGGTCACGAACAGATGGACGGACATTCTCTTTCATGATTTTTTGGTAGACAGCAGAATTTATGGTTCCATTTATCACAGCAAGTCTTCCAGGTCCTGAAGCTGCAAAACAGACCCAGGCCATCACACAACCACCACCATATTTTACTGCTGGTATGATGTTCTTTTTCAAAAATGTTGTGTTACTTTTTCGACGCAGTGGGACACACACCTTCCAAAAGTTGAACTTTTGTCTCGTCAGTTCACAGAATATTTTCCCAAAAGTCTTGGGGATCATCAAGATGTTTTCTGGCAAAACTATAACGAGCCTTTAAGTTCTTTTTGCAGCGGTTTTCGTCTTGGATCTCCGCCATGCAGGCCATTTTTGCCCAGTCCCTTTTTTATGGTGGTTTCATGAACACTGACCTTAACTGAGGCAAGTGAGGCCTGCAGTTCTTTGGATGTTGTTGTGGGCTCTTTGTAACCTCTTGGATGAGTCATCGCTGTGCTCTTGGGATCATTTTGGTGGGCCGGCCACTCCTGGGAAGGTTCACCACTGTTCCATGTTTTCACCATTTGTGGATAGTGGCTCTCAGTGGCTTTAGAACAGTTGTCACGTATCTGTCCTGTGTTTCCCTAGTCCTGTCTCTTTATTCTGTGGTCCGTGTCTGTAGTTTTGTGTAGTTCTTTTGTTTATGGTCCTTGTGCTGATTGTTTTCCACGTCTGTCTTGTTATCTTGTTTACCCTTGAGTGTACAGTATATAGCCCTAGTGTTTCATTTGTCCTTGGTCAGTTAATGTTGATGTAGTGTTTTGGTTTCTGTCCTTGTTTCATGTGTCCACGTCTTTGGATTATCTTGTTTCTGTTTTACCTGCCTTGTTTCGTGTTCGTTTAATAGTGTTACTGCATGTGTCTGCCTGCCTTCATCTGCGTTACAACAGGCTAACACTTTTATACATAAGGCCATGTAGTTTTGGATTTTGTTTTCCCTTAATTTAAAAACTGCATGTTGTGTTCACTTGTGTTATCTTTGACTAATATTTTAATTTGTTTGAGGATCTGAAGTGTGTCAAATATGCAACAACATAAGAAATCTAGATTGGGCGAACACTTTTTCTCACCACTGTATACGTAATAGCTACAAGATGAAACATTGGGCAAGAAATGTACCTGTCATATTATAAGCAAAGACTGGATCACTCTCATCATTGCCAGCCACAACACTGACCCTGAAGTTATAGTTTGTTCCCGACTTTAAATCATTAAAGATGAAAGTATTCTGGGTTACATTCTTTTTATGAGTTTTATTCCAGTAATTAGAGTGAGCCGTCACCTTATACGTAATTGTTGAGTTTCCTGTCAACTCTTTGGGAACTTCCCAAGTTAGTTTTATGGCAGTATGATCGAGAACAATGGCTGTTGCATTTCCAGGAGGAATAATTTCTGTGAGAATCAGAGTTTGTGCAAAATTGGATGTTAATTTGATAAACAGTACACAGCAGATGAATCAGTGCACTCTTAAAAATAAAGGTGCTTCACGATGCCAACATTTATTGGCTGAATGATTGCACAAAGAAACTTTAACATACTAAGATTTTTCTTTTTAACAAAAGGTTTTGTAGTAAAAAGGGTTCTTTAGATTATTAAAATGTATGAAAGAAATAACTCTTTAAAGAACATTTGACTAAATTGTTGACTGTGAAGAACAGGTTGAGCACCTTTATTTTTAAGAGTGTAGTTTGATAAGAAGTATTGACAATATCACAGTTACTTACTGGTATACACTGATTGTTCAGCAGGATCACTTTCCAGTTTATTTTTCTCAGAAAGAGTGATGACAGTGATGGTGTAGTTTACTGCTGCTTGCAGGTCATTGAAAGTATAATTCAATTGATCAGTGACATCAGACGTGCCAACCCAGCCATCTGCTTTAATACTCACATTGAATCTTTTATAACCTTCAGTTAAATTCCAGTTGGCAGTAATGGATTGAAAAGTTGCAGTTAACTTCAGTTCTGTCACTGCTTTTGGACCTACGTGCAAAGAATTCAAGGAGAATAAACAATTTGTGAATGTAAATAGATAAAACTTAAAGAATATATTCAGTATAAACGATCAAATAAAATGGTATGACACTCATATTTATATTGTTTGTTTATTAACACCACTTAAGCATTAATGGCGAGAACATAGTTAATCTATACAGAATTCAAAGTTGAAGATAAAAAAACCTTATTTAAACCATCTAAACCAGTGAGTATATTTTAAAGATTAAACACCATACTCACGTGTGTATGCATCAATTTGAACCATTTCTCCTTGTGTTTCATTGTTGTTTGTTAGTGCAGCCACACACAGAATATATTTTGTGCCAGATGTTTTATTTGTAAAGTTTATCCGCTCAGCTGTTGTGATTGTACAGTTTACACACTCAATGCACTCGTTGCAATCACTGCATTTATTGCAAAATATATTGTTTTCATTAAGACAAACACGATAACCCGAAAGTGTTTCATCAGGTTTTGTCCAGGCAGCATATATAACTGCATCATTATTATCTGCTGATTTTAGATTCAGGACACGTGAAGGCTCTGAAAAACAAATAATAAAAAGAGTCATCAGTCTATTAAAGGATTACTCCACTTTCATAAAAAATTATTATAATGTATTCACACCCATGTCACCCAAGATGTTTATGTCTGTCTTTATTCAATTGAGAATATTTTTTTTAAAGGGAAAACATATCCATATAGTGGACTTTAGAGGAGTTTACAGTTTCAATGCAATTGCAAAGGACTCTTAGCCAGTGGTTCTCAATCAGGAGGCGTTTGAGAATGAGACGTTTTTATTTTATATACAAACACCGCAGGTCCCCTTAGATAATAAGTCGCTAAAATTTACACACACCAGCTTTAAAGTGCCCATATTATGAAAAGCTCACTTTTTTCTGGGTTTTGGGGTTTCTGGGTTTTGGGGTTCTGGGTTTTCTTTTGTGTCTCTTGTGCGTCCACATGCATAAAAACTTGGAAAAAATTCCATCCATGCTGTTTTGAGTGAGATACAGGTTTCTAAATGTCCTCTGGCTTGACTCTCAGATTCCGCGGTTTCAAAATCAGCTCTGTTGTGACGTCAGACGCCTTGTCATCACATTCCGCTTGAATATTTCCGCCCACCATCTCATTACCCAGGTCTCCACCCACCAGCTAGCTACAGAGCAGTAACTTCGCTGATATGCTCCATACTGTTATCATCGTTGATATTCCACATATTGTTATCATGTCTCATGGAAATAAAATAAAAGTATTTTGTTTACATGCATACACGTTCGTTCTTATTATTATTATTTATCTTTATGGTAGCATAACATGACGGCGCTGTTTGGATATTATGTATTATACTCTCGCCAAGTTTTAAAGCGTGTTTATGTTTTTACCAGAACCTAAAGTGTAATCTCATATACAGATTGTATATTCTATTCTATTACAAGACGTTCATGCGAAATCTGATGTAAACAACAGACAATATATCTATATTTCACGGATTATACACATTTGTGGACAAAAATGGTCATTGGATGTATTCTATAAGAGCCTTTTTACCCCTGGTCATTTCATGTGTTTTCTCTGATCGGATAGCTATCTGATTTGTTAAAACTGTTCCATTTACATTTGGCCACATAAATGTGTCTTGGCAAAACGGATATAAATACGATCTTTTAGCCCCGCCCAAAATGCAAATACACTATTTATTACTCTGCCTTAAAAAACTTAAGATGACGTTTATGCAACAATAGGCAGCACTTACTGTATGTTGTACTGTATGTTGGGCAGGGGACGTGTGTCTCCTTGCTCGGCATGAGCTGAGGCTCGCAGTACAGCGCAGCAGGAGAGTGACAGTGTTGTGATTTAATGCAGTTCCATGATGGGAAAAGCACCCGAAGGGACACTTCACCCATTTGAATTAAGCTTTGTATAGTTAGAACCCCAGTCATTTTTTTGAATGGTCGTGCATCATTTCCTCAGTTGTCGTTGTTTGTAAGTAATAGTGTTTTGCCAAATTAAAAGTGTTTTGTCAAACTAACCAAGACCAGGCATTACCGACTGGGCCTTTCCGGTGAGCCTACCCCCGAGTCTCTATCACTTTCCCAAGATACGGCAGACCTCCCGCTAGCTTCTAGCCATTAGCATGGTGTCCACAACCAGTATACATCTCCCGCCGGGTCTAAATTTCTGTAATTTGCGAAAATAAAGCGTTTGAAAATGTTTTATAAACGGGAATATGTTATTGTTGTCCAGGGCAAAACAAGTGTATTGTTGAGACTGCTACATCGCATCACAATTTACATTTGAAGCCAATCATTATGTGTAATAAGTTTCTTCGCCTGGAGTATACACATTCTGTATCTGTACCACCCGACAAGTATCAGGACTTGCTTCCTCTGTGAAATGCGAGTCTTTCGGGGTCTACTATGTACACCGCACTGGACATAACATACAGTTCTGACCATAGCTGAAGCGTGGAAGACGAGTTAGGGCTGTGAAGATAACCGCATTACCAGATCACCACACTAATAAGATGCCAGGTGCGGTGATGTCACGGTGATGTCTCCAGCTCGGGATAAAAAGTCTTGTTATATTCTTGATTATGTAAATGGACAGCAGAAATTTAAAGCATTGAATGGAGTATCCATAAGTTTTGCGCCGTTATTTACCAAATGATGCAATAGGCTATTTTGTATCCGCTTTGAAAAAAATCTAATTAAACATACTAACAATAAAAGTAAATAATATTTATTTTATTTTCGATAACTCTTCAGTTTAATGTGAATCATGGAACAGTTTTTGTTATTGTTTGTAACCCATTTTTTTGTACAATAAATTATTCAACGTTTCAACAAGTTGCTTTGGAGAAGTGTGTTTCTATCCACGGACTGTTAACCGAAAAACATAAAAGTTCTATAATTCCTATACATTCAAAACACATATAAAACAAAACAAGTTAACCTATAGAAATACATAATATTTCATGTTGTTATTGCTAATATAATTTGTTGTTTTAATAACGAAAACTACTGCTTCCGATACTTTCCGGAGGGGTTGGGGTGGGTTGTCGTGCTGTTAACCGCATGATTTTGTTGCTTCTTCACCACGGTAAGAAAAAAATCCTGTACGGTCACAGCCCTATGCACAATAGCGTAACAAATGAGGACCAGTTACAAATATGCAGGGTTTAAATTGGGCTGGGGCTGAGCCCCGACACACAGGCTAAAGGTCTGCTCTGTGCCAGCAGCCAAGTGACTGGTCGCTGTGTTTTTCCATTCTCATAAAATGCGTACAAATAACAAATAACGCAGTGTGATTATCGTGCTATACATACCCCAAATTCCAATTTTGTGCTATACATACCCCAAATTCCAATTTTGCGAGCATATGATACGCCAGTCCTTCCCGGAATTTGGCAGATGTATTGCACGATAATCACACTGTGCTATGTGTATGCGTTTGATGAGATTGACTACTCACTGTATCAGATGTGTGAAAATACGCACATACATAATAGCGGACCACCCACTTATTAGTGTTGGTTCCTCCTTTGAAATGTAAATATCAAAACATACACAGAGTTCAAACATAAATAAATAAGTTTTTGTTATTCACTAGATGGTAAGAGCACCATCTAGTGAAAAACAGCTGAATTACAGATTACTGTTAAAACTCATCAGGAAAACGTCATTGGCATGGAAATGTTTTCTCTTAATTGATGAGATAACTCATCAATGGCGGGGAAAGAGTTAATTATACGTGTTCAAAAGCGTATATATCCATATATTTAAATTTTTTAGAAATGGAGACGACTCCCATCCGCAAATTCCGCAAGTGGGGCTGCTGTGAGTGCAGGTAGCCTACCTTCAACTCGGTGGCATGACAACACCTGCCCTTGCGGCCAAAACAAACAAACCAACCAACCAAAATTCTCCTGCCGCTCCCAATTAGCCAATATATGTATGTATGTATGTATGTATGTATGTATGTATGTATCTATGTAATGACAATTGATTCAAAGATAAGACCCTTATGCCTCGGAAGCCTTTGAAGCTGCATTGAAACTGTAAACTGTTGAGGTCAACTAAAGTCCAATATATGGAGAAAAAAATCTAAAATGTTTTTGTCAAAAAACTTGTTTTTTTGACAGAACAAAGAAAGACATAAACATCTTGGATGACATGGGGATGAGTAAATTATCTGGATTTTTAAATAAAGTGGAGTAATTGGTAGCACTTTACTATACAGATCGGTAAAAACTGGGTCATGTTATAGTATTATATACAGTATGTAATTTCATGGTAATGTTATATTTAAACCACATATTACAAGTAATTACTGTGCAATATCCTGACAATTACTATGCAGTTTCCAGACAATAACCATGCCATTTGTGTTGATTTAAAGGTATAATAAAATGGTAATAACTGTAGTGAATACTGAAATGATAAATGTTCAGGATTTACTTATATTTCTATAATTACATAAGCCTGATGGTGTTATAAAGGAGCAAATGTTAGTAAATACATGGTTACTTTTAATAATAACACAGTGATCAAAGAGATTAGTAATGTCATTGTAGTAATTGGATGGTAAAATTAAAATTTTTCTCTGTTACTACATAAAAAGTACCTGCTGCAAAACTTTTATAACCGATCTGTAAAGTGCTACTGATTCATTTTTAGATGTTTAAGTGTAAAACATGTTTTATGATGTAGTGTTGACTGTCTGTACTTACTGGTGTAAATAGAAACGCTCTCTGGCACACTTTTTGTAGTTCCATTAACTATAGCAGTAACTGTCAAATTATACATTTTTGCTGGTCTAAGACCTGATATCACAATTTTCTTTTCTGTTGCATTATGTATTTTTGATACAGTTTCTGGGGTGGTACTGGTTGAATCAGTCACTGGGGTTATACTGGTTGAATTGGTCACTGGGGTTATACTGGTTGAATTGGTCACTGGGGTTATACTGGTTGAATCGGTCACTGGCGTTATACTGGTTAAATCGGTCACTGGGGTTATACTGGTTGAATTGGTCACTGGGGTTATACTGGTTGAATTGGTCACTGGGGTTATACTGGTTGAATTGGTCACTGGGGTTTTACTGGTTGAATTGGTCACTGGGGTTATGCTGGTTGAATTGGTCACTGGGGTTATATTTGTTGAATTGGTCACTGGGGTTATACTGGTTGAATTTGTCACTGGGGTGATACTGGTTGAATTGATCACTGGGGTTATACTGGTTGAATTGGTCACTGGGGTTATACTGGTTGAATTAGTCACTAGGGTGATACTGGTTGAATTGGTCACTGGGGTTATACTGGTTGAATTAGTCACTGGGGTAGTACTGGTTGAATCAATCACTGGGGGAGTGCTGATCGAATTGACATAAGACACTTTTACTGAATATAAATCAGGTTTTCCTGAGTGATCCCAGCTCAGTTCAATGCTTTCATTTGTCACCTTCGTTACATTCAGATTATAAACAGCAGATGGGGCTAAAAGAAAGAGATTGTGAATCATTATGCTCATTAGTAATTTACATCATTACATTAAGACATGGCAAATATAAATTAATGTAGATACACATAAATTATAAACTACATTCAAAGACAATTAATATAATTTTCAAAAATATTTATATAAATACGTGCGCTTAAAGCTGCAATCCATAACTTTTGCCTCTTTGTCTGAAACATCAAATTGCTGTTATTTGCAGTGTTTCTGTACATACAGTATGTGTAGATGCAGGGTGCGATTTGTGAAAAAAACAGAGGGGGGGATGTTTTCATAGGCGTCGATTTCGGCGACGGTGGGCACCCACCATATTTCGTCATTGTACCCACCACTAGTTTTTACTTTTTTTACTGTTTTCAGTGGTTATGAAGAGCAATATGAGAGAGAAATGTGGTAATCATTGTCTGACCTAACAAAAATCCATTATAATATTATTATTATTTTTTTTATATATTTCTAATTTAAATATTTCTAATATTCAGAAATGCGCTCTCCGCTCACGAGCTCTGATCGGAACAAACCCGAACCTCACTGTCTGCTGAACTTGCGCAGAAACATCAAAATATAACCAGCTTTTTAAAATGGTTTTAAAACTTAACATTTAGACTATTTTAGCGCAAATTATGAGCTTATTGACGATTTTTTATAATTCTTGACATAATGCGTCTCTGTCCACAGCACATTTCAAAACATTTTAATTCATAAAATAAATCATGAGAACATGAACTCATCACTGCATTTGCAGGAATTGTACAATCTTTTTTCTTATTAACTCATGAAGCAGCCTAACGCAATATTTTTATTCTAATAGCTTATCTTTCCCCACACATATGAACTGTGATCATGCACAACGAAAACACGCAATAATTAAATCTTGAATGGCAAAACTGTATGGCACAATGTAGTGTCAACTTAAACATAAATATGAACAATGTCTTGATTGCAAAGTTAAACCATTACAGTAGAAACAGTTTTACTGCTGCTTTTAAAGTAATAATATTAACTTTACACCGCAATGCGGAGCTACAGTGAAATGATAGAAAAGACAGATGCATTATGTGTTAGTCACTTAGCCTCATTTGCGCAAACTGGACGCGCCCTCGCCTCGCTAAACGCCTCATCTGCGTGTAACTTCGGCCATTCTCAGTGGTGTGACTGGGACACTAACTCTGCTTGTCATCATAAACAGATAATCAGATTGTGATCTTTATTCCCGCTTTATTAATATGCGGATGAATATGCTGCCTTCCACCGTTTCGACACACAGCTCCATAACCATCTCGCATGTGTTGATAGGCTACTCGTGAGGTGTAACCGGGTCTGTAACCAATCAGATAGCGCCGTGGGCGGGACATTGAGCAAGTCTGCAGAGTGGTGAATACAGAGAGGCTGCGCGCGGCAGCTGTATCAGAGCCAGCCAAAGCAGCGCATTTTAAAACAAAATTGACTTTAATCAAACCACGGATCAGTGGTAAGTTTTGTGATCCGTCTCGCCACAAGTGTAGTAGCACTGATCACTTTGAGGGGGGGATAAATTTATCCCCACCAGGGATAAAAATAATTAAGCAGAGGCAGGGATACATTGACCAGAAAGGGGGAAATCCCACGCATCCCCCCCGGCAAATCCAGCCCAGTCTCCTGAAATTGCGTACAAACAGCACGATGTGCAAAACTCGCGCAACACACACGCCAAACTCCACCCCGGCGCGCACACGACACGCAAGTCCCTCCCATTCACCCAAACGGGGCATCTTTTTTTGTCGTTTTATTTATTGGTTTCCCAATTTTTTTGCCTTTCTTTACCATTTTCGCTTGGGTTTAGGGTCAGAACAACTTTTTGTTATATAAAAATGACATCCTAACCCAAACCCCAACTCTAACCCCAACTCCAAGCGAGCATGGCTTAAATATGGACAAAAACATGGAGAAACCTGTATATTAAATAACCTTATTAAGCTAATCTAAAATCTAACCCTAAACCCAAGCGAAAATGGTTTAAAAAACAGAAAAAATTTGAGAAACCAATAAATAAAACGACAAAAAAAGATGCCCCGTTTAAGTGAATGGGAAGGACTTGCGTATCATATGCACGCCAAAGTGGAATTTGGCGTATGTATTGCACGAGTTTTACACATCGTGCTATTTATACGCAACCTCAGGAGACTGGGTAGGCAAATCGCACCCTGTGTAGATGAATCTAATTTCTGTGACAGTAAGAAGTACATCCTAAAACTCTTACAGCCGAAAGTTAACATAGAAAAGGTCACATCTCTATGTCAGTTTTTAATACTTTCAGATGTTAAAAAGCCCTGTTAATATAAACTTTCATTGATTCTCCAAATGCACATAATAAATGTACATATTTACATGATGTTCCCCAGATGATCGTTGTTTAGATACAGATTAAACGCCACCATCTAGATGACAAGTTTAAATTCTAAGCCAATGTTGTATAAATAAATTACAAACTCTTTTAGTTAGAAGCCTACCATTCATGGGCGTAGATTTAGGGTGGGACGCTAGGGACATGTCCCTAGCAATATTCAGGAAAGACTGAATTGTCCCTAGCAATAATTTTGACCAAACAATTAATCTGTATTTATATATAACCACTGATGTCCGTATTATTCTTGTGTTTTCTATTTTTTACTTATTATATTTTTTTCAGGAATCATTTAAATGAGATTAGAAATCTTTCGGGAATGCAATCCGTTCTGTAAAAATGACGCTCTATGTGGTACACAAACGGTTAACAGCTTTCGTTCTCTGCAATGCCCGCCTCCGTAACTCACATCGCTAATATGATTGGCTTTGCATTTCTATAGTCCCGCCTCTCTACTCACATTGCTAATATGATTGGATTAGCATTTCTTGAGTCCCGCCGCTCTAACTCACATCACTTTATGTCTTTACTCGCTACGTGTGATAGGATGGTTTCACTTTGTGCAACGCGCCAAAGTTCACTCAACAAGACGCGCGTGATTATTCGGGCTACAGGTAAGTGAGGAAGAAAGTATTATTATACCCACTGTAACTGTTTCATGCACAAAATACGGAACAAGACGTGTCACATAATGATTCAAGGACAGTGTTTTCACCAATACACGACAATCCCATGTTAACCTGAGGAGTTGCAAACTTTTGTCAACCTTATATTAATGGGGTGGCAAGGTTATTTAGGGGGTCCTTAATCCATGAAAGAAAATAACCTCAACATGGTAAAAACATGAATTCATGTCATGATTGCTGAATACTTTACATTACTGCACTGTGGTCATTACTTGCACAGATGTAGACATAATTACATTTTAAACTTAAAACTATTTTTTTCACACTGATTAACTGTCTGTTAATGAAAAGAAGATTTAATGTGAACTACAGAAACGTTAATAAACGTTGTTCAGAAAAACAGCATGATATACATACCAACTTCAACACTGGGATTTTTTTGGCAAACTTAAATTAAGAATTAAATATTAATTGCATATTCTTCATTGTTATACAGTAAATATGAATTCATATATGTTGTGATTTTCTTTTTTTTTGACAAAGACTTTAACAGTTACTGTTTATTAGGCTCTAGGACATAACGAATTGTTTATTATAGTACATTAAATTTGCGATGGCACCGGGGGTGGCGAGTCAGATGTCACTGAGTAAAGTGCATACTGAGTTGTCTGTTGTTTATTTCAAGTAAACGGTGATAAATAGTTTTTGCAATGCGACCATTTTATTTATGTCCCCACCAATGCCAGAATCAAACCTACGCCCTTGCTACCATTGTAAATCAGTGTATGGTCAGAAGATAGTTTTGAACACTGATCTTTATCTACTAACTTTATAACTGATATTGATCATTTTTAATGGATTGCAGCTTTAGTTATCAAAGCTTAATTTTTCACACCGAGCCCTCGTCTACTTACTGGTATAGAAAGAAATATTCTGAGGGTTGAGATCCCTGTCACATTTGAGTGGGAAGACCTGAACATCGTATCGAGTTGATTCTTCAAGGTTCAGTAAATGCTTAGACAGGCCTGTCTCAGTTACATTAAGAGTCAGATTTTGGTCTGCTTTAACTACCACTGTGTAGTGAGTAATGTTCCCTGGTGCGGGACTCCAGGATAGATTAGCCCCATTTTCATTCACATTGGAAATGTGTATTTCCCCCATAAAACGCTCTACAGACAGATGCAAGACAGGGGCAATAAGTTAAACTCCTAAATAATCATGCTGACACACAAATAGTGATACACATATCAGCATTTCACATGTAGTTGCAATGAGTTTAGCATTGTATTATTAAGTTGTAAAACAAGCATTTTCTTACCATCATAACAGATGTAGGAAAGATTTTCATTGCAATGTTTCTCAATCCACATGCCATAACTGAGCAAGGCCACACAAGCGTCCTCAATATACCTTTCAGGGTCTAAATCAGCATTATCATCACATATTGTTTGTGTGGTGATATTAACTGGCAGTAGTGTTTGGTATAAAGGTGGAGGAGTTGTACTGCCCGTGGTCCCAGTTTTATTTATACAGTATGACATATTTAGACAATTAAGCATTTGTGTCAGTAGGGGGCACTGGTCCTCTGTGCTGCTAATAGGTGATGTTGTAGAGCTCATTAGGGTGGTACTGGTTGAATCAGTCACTGGGGTTGCACTGTTTGGAGCAGTCATTGAGGATGTACTGTTTAAATTAGTCACTGGGGTACTAGTTGAATTAGTCACTGGGGTACTGGTTGAATTATTTCCTGGGATACTGGTTAGAACGGTAACTGGGCTGTTACTCGTCAGAACAATATTTAAGGTGCTGGTTGGAGTTGTAGAACATGTTTCTTCCTTTAAAATAGGATGGCCAGGATACCAGTTTTGATATGTAACATGGTCTCCGTTGGACCATCTAGACCATGGTATTGAGCCATTGAATCTCCTGCGAAGTCCAATCCAGTATTCTGAAGTGAGGTTCTGCAAAATGAGGTGGATGTTCCTACAAGTGATGGTTGCTAGATCTTTGTAACAGGCCTGACAGTGGTCCCTTGCTTCATCCCATGTTTTGGCACTGGAATTGAGGAAATACTGCTCTTCCGCCAATATTAACGATCCTGTTGTAATCAATTTATATGAGAGTAATCATCATTTTAAATGCATTTATGCACCATGGACATCACAGCTAATGAAGCTACTGGATACTGAAACGTGAAGGTTTACAAGAAGTTTTGAAACACCTGGTATTGTGTGACTTCTCGTAGTTACTCAGCAAATGATAAATAACATGGCTTGGCAAACAATATTTTTTAATAATATGTTCCTCTGGCATTCCAAATAAACTGCTACATGTTAAAACAATCCTCTGCATATGCATTCTCTGTACTCTGTGATGCCTCTTTTTTGCAATAATTGCAGCCATTGCAAGCACAAAGTAATTTAAGACATTCTTTTTCGGCATTAAATGGTTTGCATCATTTTGGCAGGTTGAATGGGTGTTGGGTTACAAATGTGCAAATAAAATAACTTATTTTTGGAAAAAAAGTCTATTCTCAGACAATGACATGCAGGTTTAGTGGGCATCTGAGATTTTTTTTTGTCAAACTTTGTTAATTGATTAATTTGTGAATATGAATTTATTGTAAGTTGACTCATTTTGCACTAAAAATAATACTATTGTTTTCTTATTTTGACTAAATCCTTTTGGATGGGCAGACATGGCAGTCAGAAGCCCAGCTAAGTTGCAGGTTATTCTAAATCCTGATGACAGCAGGAAGCTGGTTTTGCCTGATGGATTTCCAGAGTCCATGGAGCAATTCATAGATGAAGTCAGGAAAGTGTATAGATTAAATGGCAATTTCAGATTGCAGTACCAAGACAGAGACTTTGGTGATGCACTGGTGAACTTGACCATAGACCGTAAAAAATATGGACGTAGTGTCCGTGACGTCACCCATTGGTTTGTGAAGATCGCTTTTGAAGCTTAAAGGACAAATTTCGGTATTTTACACTTAAAGCCCTGTTTTCAGATTGTTTATAATGAAATAGAACGGTTTTGACTGAAATTTCGACAAATGCGGCTGCCCCGAGAATTTTCGCGTGTTTGTGTTTCACCTTCCACCATTACAAACGGGTTTAATGGTGCACTGGAGCAATCCTTCCTAAAATGCATTAAACTTTTGTTTACAAAGACGTGAAACTCACCGAGTGGTCAGGGGTGTTCACTGGTATGCTCACACAAAAATCGCTGCAAAATACGCATTCCAACAGGTTTTATCTAGTTTTTGCCAACTCCATTGACTTGTATTAGATGTGCTGTGAGGTACGGTATTACTCGCGCTGGGAACTTTGTTTCTATTCTTGCAATTGGCAATGGCGGATTAGCGCCACCACCTGGGCTGGAGTGTCTATTATTCAAGCTCTAAGCGGAAGAATGTACGGGTGTGAGGCGTTTGGAAAAAAAGGTCCACAAGTTAACAACGAATGCTAAAACAGCTGTTGGAAAGCATCTTTTGCAGCAATTTTTGTGTGAGCATATCAGTGAACACCCCTGACCACTCAGTGAGTTTCACGTCTTTGTAAACGAAAGTTGAATGCATTTTAGGAAGGATTGTTCCAGTGCATCATTAAACCCATTGTAGAGGTGTGAGGTGAAACGCAAAGGGTAGGCCTCAGGGCAGCCGCATATGTCGAAAATCCAGTCAAAACCGTTCCACCCCACCCTAAACAATCCGAAAACAGGGCTCCAAGTGCAAAACACCGAGCCTGTCCCCTAAAGTAGGCGTTGCCTGCCGTCGCCAACTTGGCCGCGCATCCCCGCGAATTACTTGAGGAAAACCGAAAATGGGTAAAGAGGCGGGACATGGGTGAAGCTGAGGTGAAACCACGCCCACCTAGCATGAGTCTAGTGACAGCAGTGGCTGTTCAACTGACACTCAAGCGGCCACGCCCTTAATTATGCAGAAGTTTAAAGCTTAATATAATCTAAATGGATGAGTTACAAAAAAATTCACCCCCTCACAGTTGTCATGAAGGGCAAAATTAGCTATATAGGCCAAAAACATTTTTTGTACCAGGCAGTACACATATTATTTACTACTGTAAAGTTGGCCATTTTTAACATGGGAGTCTATGGGAATTGACTCCCTTTTGGAGCCAGCCTCAAGCGGCCAGTCGATGAATTGCAGTTTAAGTCACTTCCGTGTTGGCTTCATTAGAGAGATCGGAAGGTTGCCCCTCGAACTTGACATCTACTGCGGAACTTGAGGATTTGGCAACTGTCAAGGTCATCCCAATATCTGATGACTTTAGCCAAGTACTTACTCTCACTATCTGTGATGATAAAGTGTCTACTCAATCAGATGACACCAAACTCCTGTCCACACCCTCTAGTTCTGTCTCTACATGTGGCCACATATGTTTTAGTACCCCAATTCTCTTATGACACTGAATAACAGTTAGAAAAGGGAAAAGCTGTGTTTAGGTCAAACAACAAAAGGTTGACACTGAGTTCAAAAGCAAAGTCAGATATTTTGGAAAAGTTAGCAGAAGAGATATTCAAGTTTAAACCCTACCTTACAGGTGTAGACTTCAGTGATGTTGCTGAAGCACTAATCAAGAAACACCCATGCCTGTCTGAACCTGGAACATACAATGGTTGCTATGGGTGGAAGCAGTGCCTAAAGACAAAAATGGACAACTACCAAACTCAGCTGAAGGGATTTGGGTGTTCTGAAATACTTGCAAATTCACTGAAGTCTAAGGCAAAAAATCCCAGCAAAAACAAAAGTCAAGAGACCAAAGAGAGAAGAGCCCAACCACATACCTAACATTCCAACTGTAGAGACCCCAGACCATTTGGAAAATGAGAGACTTTTAAGTGAAATATAGAAGCCCAACAATCATGCAGTGGTAAAGGCCAAAAAAAGAAAGAAAATGGCAGCGCCCTGTACGGCAGCGGGTACTCCAGCTCCCAGTAACGATGTGCGTTTTTTGTTAAATGTGTCATCCGAATCTTCTCAGTCTTGAACGAGAAAAGTCTATAACAGAAGCCTACTACTTGAATTACGAAACTTGAACTTCTCAAATGATCTTTCCGGAGTTATGTTTGTTTTGGAATACAAAGCAGTTGACGAGCTGGGCATCCTACACCAGCAAGATCCAGAGGCCTACAACGCAGTGGATTCCCCTCCTGACACGGCCAGCGTTGGAGGCGTCGCAAGCGGTGTGCTAGACCTAGCAAGCGAGGCAGTCGAGCTGGAAAACAAAATGGACTACCTCAGATTGGATCTAATTACACAAAGAAAGGTGAAGGATTGCAGCGTCATCATCATCACGAGACATGGCTTAACCACACCGTTCCAGACAACCCCATTCAGGTGGACGGACTAACAACACTCAGGGCGGACAGAAGCCACGCACTCACGGGTAAGCTACGAGGTGGTGGAATGGCAATTTTCATCAATAACAACTGGTGCACTAATGTTAAAGTCATCTCAAGTCACTGTTCAGAAGACATAGAATTACTAACAGTCAAATGATGTCCAGTATACTTACCAAGAGAATTTTCAGCCGTGACTATTTCAGCTGTGTACACTCTGCCCAATACAAACACTAAAGAAGCACTTTCTACATTGTATCAATCTGTGAGCTCAATGCAGGACTCAAACCTGGACTCTGCCTGTATAATCGTGGGCGATTTCAATCAGGCCAAATTGAAGAAAGTACTCCCACACTTTCATAAATATTCTGGACCAGGTCTACTCAAACATCAAACAGGCATACAGAGCCGTTTCCCACCCCATCTGGGAAACTCAGACCATCTTTCTGTTATGCTAATGCCATCTTACAGACCACTGCTAGTGAGGAACAAACGATCTGTGAAGCAGATCAGAATTTGGCAAGAGGGGGCTACCTCAGCACTCTAAGACTGTTTGGACTGCACAGATTGGACTGTTTTTAGAGAGGCTGCCACTTCCAATCAGTATGTCAATATAATGGAATACACTGAGTCTGTGACGGGATACATATCCAAATGCATGCAAGATGTGACCATCATAAAACACATCACAAGGGCAAACAACAAACCATGGTTCACCAGGGAGGTGTGTGAGCTCTTAAAAGCATGGAATGCGGCTTTCAGGTCTGGAGACAAAGAGGCTCTTAGAACTGCTAGGGCCAACTTGAACCGGAGCCTGAGAACAGCAAAGCATGCTTATGGACAGAAAATCCAGCCACATTTTACTGACACAAAAGACCCCAGATAGCTATGGTAAGGCATCCAGTCAGTAATGGACTACAGGCCTACACCCCCGACGTGCGAGGAAAGCATAGACTTCCTAAACTCACTCAATTCATTCTTCAGCCGTTTTGAGGAAAGCACCAACATCACTTTAACTCTACACTGTTTGGACAATGCAACACTTCAATTTGACCCTGATGATGTGCGGAGGACTCTTCAAAAGGTGAACCCCAGGAAGGCTGCTGGTCCTGATAATATACCTGGGTGTGTGCTTAGAGACTGTGCTAATTCACTTACAGATCTTCTCACTGATATCTTCAACATCTCTCTGAGGAAAGCCATTATACCACAATGTTTTAAAGCCACTACTATCATACAGATACCAAAGAAATCACCAGCCACAACACTAAACGATTACCGGCCTTTAGCACTCAAAGCACTATGACGAAGTGCTTTGAAAGACTGGTCAAGGCCCACATAACATCCAGCCTACCTGCCACATTTAACCCTTTTTATAGTTTGCATACTGCCCCAAGCATTCCACTGATGATGTACTGGCTACTAGACTTTCTTACCAACAGACTACAGACAGTAAGAGTTGGCAAAAACTCTTCTCAGACCACCATCATGAACACTGGGGTCCCTCAAGGGTGAGGGTTGAGTCATCTGCTGTTCACACTGATGACTCATGACTGTTGTGCCAGATACAACTCAAACCACATCATCAAGTTTGCAGATGACACAACAGTGGTGGACCTCTTCAGTAACGACAACGACTCAGCCTACAGAGATGAGGTACACCAACTCATCAACTGGTGTGATAGCAACAATTTACATCTTAATGTTAATAAAACAAAGGAAATAACTGTGGACTTCAGGAGAAATCACAAACCACACACACCCCTCACCATCAACGGTAGCGCTGTGGAATCAGTGAAAAGCACCAAGTTCCTGGGGGTGCACATCACTGATGACCTGTCATGGTCCACCAACACCACCTCCCTTGTTGAAACAGCTCAGCCACCCCTACACTTCCTACGCAGAAAGAGAAGAGCCAACCTCCCCCCACTGGCACTCACCAACTTCAACGTTCATTCTGGTGCTTGTGAACGGCGGCACGCTCTCTCAGTTTAACATCGTTCAATAGGGGTGCCAGATTTCTATAGAGTCTTCCAGGCGAAAACCCAGCTAAAACACACTGTTAACAGACCTTAATGTGTAGCGGAAAAAACACCCAATCTGGCAACACCAGCGTTTCACGGCTGTATGCGTCATCAATACAAAAAACAGCATGGAGGTGACACACTGGACGCTGCTGAAATCCCTGCCGTGCCACTCACATAGTTTAACATTAATTATACAACAGTTCTTTCTGGTTCTCGAATCTGGCTAAGAGCTATGCGATATTGTACTGATAACGGCACAGTAACCGCTTCACCTTTCGTATCATTCCGCCACCTAGTGAATGGAGGTCCTAAACAGGCTCATCTCTGAATGGAAAAACACAGACACCCTGTTTTTAAAAACTCTCCGTGTGTCTTATCAGTTCACTAGCTCGTAAATCAGTCGGTGAATCCCAATCGCAAGTTATTGTTCCGTTAAAGATCAGCGCTCTTGGATGTTACGTTCAGTTACGGGGTGGCCAGTGACATGTCAAGGGTGTCCAGTGCCACCCTGGACACCCTTGACATGTCACTGGCCACCCCGTGTGCCACCCCAAATTTAATGTGCTACTTTCACTTAATCGCTGTGTTTATTTTCGACGTGCGTCAGCGCAGTACATTGTTAAAAACAAACATTATGAATATTAACCCTCCCTGCGGTCGCGGTGCAAACTCTGTATTTTTCAATCACTGCGCAAAGAGACTTGGATTACTCTGCTGATTTTGGACATACAGATATGATTTATACATAATTTAAAACGTTCAAGTGTCATTTTTTTGTGTGTCTATAAAACTGAATGTTGTGCTTTTCACAAAATTAAGAAAATATACATAATGCGCGTTCTGTTATCTCTCCATCAGTGACGTCTTTTCAAAAACGCGTCAGAAAAATTACTGTAACTTAACGAATACTTTTCATACCATCAGAAGATACATGTCATGTCAACATGATTGGAATCTTTAAAATGATGTAAGTGAAGTCGTGCATTTTGCTAATACTACATGATTTATTTTCAGCGTTTATGCTGGAAGTGTGTCTTGTGGACTGAATAAAGTCTAAGATTGCCAATTTTTTTTACAACAAAACCCAGCACCATGTTTTCATTCTTGACGTGATCTTTATAGGCTACTGTATAATTGTTAATTCGGCTGGATTGCCACATTGAACTTGAAAGCGCGACGCGCATATCCGATAGTGTTATTCGCATATCCGATATTCGCACAGCCAGAGCTTAAACGACTTCATATTCGCGTCTTTTTGGCTTATTAAACGGACAAATGCTCATATGTCAAAATAGCTGTCTTGGTGATTTTCATACTAAACATTTGGTTACTGTACGTCTTAAAAGAATAAACATTTGATTGGTGCATTCGGTCTTAGCCTAACCTGTTGAAGTCTCTGTCATTAAAGTTAATTAAATATCAAAAGAAAAAAGAAAACCTTTGCATCTTCTGTATCTTCGTAAATAACGATTAATCGAAACATCCTTTGTGTTGTGCTATTTGAAGTAAGTTTAAGGTTTATCATGGAGTTTAGATTTCCTGATCTTTTGCTTCATTAAAGGGATAGTTCACAAAATGAAAATTCTGTCATCATTTTACATCCCCACGTTGTTCCAAAACTGTACGAATCCATTTTTTCTTATGAACACAAAAGAAGATACCTTGACAAATGATGGTATGCACACAGCTGTTAACCATTGACTTCCATAGTAGGAATAAAAACAACATAATGGAATTCAATGGATATACCATTAATTGTGTGCTTACCATCATTTATCAAAATATCTTCTTTTGTGTTTATTAAAATAAAATACAGGTTTAGAACAACATGAGGGTGAGTAAATGATGACAGAATTTTCATTTATGGGTGAATCCCTTTAACAGACAGTAAAGATGTAAGAAATACAGTAGAAAGATTTAAAATTCACCCTTATTGTTGACATCTAATGCGATCAAAAGATTCATTTATGCTTTCTTGATACATGGTTACATGTCATTTTCTTTTGTGGACTATGGACCCCCTAAAGTAGCTTTGGCCACCCCCTGGCCACCCCATTAAAAAAATTCTAGTTCCGCCACTGGTTACGTTAAACTTAATGGGATTAATGTCTTGTCACATCGTGTGGACACTTGGAAAGAGGAATGTAAACACTCATTTTTTTCTGGAGCTATATCTCTTATCAGAACGCGAAAACACAGTGGAACTGCAGGTAAGCACCGCAGCTTTTAAATGTGGACATTGATCATTTATTTAATCGCGATGTGACTATTAAAACATGTTATGAGATATCGCCACTGATATATTTATAAGCAGCATGCAAAAACATCTCTCTTACACTTATAAAAAACAGTTTTATATTGTACTGACAAGAACGAAGTCTAATAATAACCGAGTGCTCGTATCGCGTTAAGATGAAATGGTAAACCAATAGTAACATTATAGAAGTATAGTTTTATTAACTTTTACCTCGCGCCAAAACAATAACAACACAAAAGACACTAAATATGAATAAAAAAACAAGTAATAGTTTCATCATGACACCAAATCCTGCTGATTTGATCTAATTTTTGACCATTAGGCCAGCATGAGAGCCAGGGAATCCCTGTCAGAGATGTAGCCCAGAGAGGGCGGTGGTCAGCGGGGCCAGTGAACACTGACGTCTGCTCATGCTTTGGTTCTCATACGTACCGAATCTCACTAAGCAAATGTTCAAACAGGCGCTATCTTTACTAATCGACCATAGATTTAAATATAATACATATATATTCTCGACTGAACTAATCTTAAAACTACACTTTGTGACCAAGAAATTGTAATATTTAAAAACTGCGAATCCGTCCATTGAGTTATGAGATTCAAAGCAGCCGAAAGTGTTACCTGTCATTCTGGCCGCCCTCAAATCCGTGGCCTACGGCCTCGTGCCTCTGGCCTAATCACAGCCGTGATGATATAGAGCTATATCACACTCCTACTCAAGCGATATTGCTTAAATAACATATTTTAACGATTAACATAGACTGCTAACGCATATTCTGGATCTTGAAATCTGACTCTGATTAAGCTCACGCTATTTAACGTGCACGTGTGGTGTCCGATACCTGCGAGTTGACCTACATGCAACGCAGCGCTGTCATCCGATGTGCGACCCCCTTGAAGCACCCAGCTAGCCTTTCAGGGTATGTGCAAGCAAATACAAAAATTAAAAGACAGTCAATGCTAATGTAAACCCTGTTTGGATAAGGATTTAAAGTTGGATATGAAGATGAAATCTGACGCTTTTAGCTTCAGTGTTAAAACTGATTAGTTCATTTTTGGAACTGTGAACCAGTTTACATTTTTCAAATATGAACTATGAACTGAACTAGTTCATTTTAAAATTTGTGACCTGAACTTTTAACTAGATAATGTAGAAAGTGAACTTTCCCAACACTGGTCGCCAATTCCCATGAATTGTCTGCCGTCAAGTTTTTTTTATAGATCACAACATTTGCGTGGAAAGTGCCGTAGGCACGTTTTCAGCCCCATTTTGTGCGTACGCATGCTTTATAAATGAGGCCCCTGAACACTAATCCATAAGAATTGAGTGGTTTAGCCCAATTTTTTTAAGAGAATCGATCACATTTAATGAACATTTAATATGTCTTTTACTTTGTAAATTGTAAATGTTGATCAGCGAACATAAGCAGAAGCTCAACTGAACCTGAATAACTCAGAAAAACAAACCTCTTCCAGAACCTCAAACATGCTGCGTAACACATGAGAATAAACCTTACTGGTTATGCAGAATGTTTGAGCTTCCAGAGGAGGTTTGTTCTTGTGAGTTATTCAGGTTCAGTCGAGCTTGTGCTTATGTTCGCTAAACAACATTTACAATTTACAAAGTAAAAGTTTGTCATAATAAGTGATCACTTCTTTTCAGAAGATTTGGACTAAACTGCTTGATTCTTATGTGCTGTAGTTAATAAACTGTACATTGTACTTTTTTGTGGAACACTATATTATTTTTTCTTAATCACATTTTTAAATAGTTTTTACTTTAGAGTAGCAGCAGAGCAGATGGTCATAAAATGGAAATTGTGTCCAAATATTGCATTGTGGAAAGTGTCAGTTCGTAAAATAACAATAATAAAACCCTCCCCCTAACCCCAACGTAACAGGGGTCAAGGCAAATCGTTAAAAAAGGTACGAATGTGGTCGTACAAATCAATACGAATTAGCCATCTCGTAAAATGTGTACGAATTGCCATGAGATAACGTTGTGTTATAACTAGACCTTTAATTTTATACTTGAGATTTGATTTCTTTAATATTTGTATTTGTAAGGAATTAGCAAAGAAATGAACCCAAGTGCGGACGTGACACAAAATGAATGATTTATTGTACAAAAAACAGGGGAAAACAAAACCCACGAGGGGGCAAAACAAGACAGGATGAGTGGAACACTAAACTAACACTAAACTAAACATAAACCAACAATAAACTTCAGACTACATATAACAGACTAGACTTGATATACTTAAATACTCACAGATGCAAAACAAGACCACGACGAGGAATACAACAAGACGCACGTGCACAGAACAGCAAACACAAGGACAATAAATAGGGAGAACTAATGAGGGACACAGCTGAAATCAATGACAAGAAAGGAAGCGGGTAAAAAGTGACCCAGGAAATGCGTGGTCAGAATAATTCAATACTAAAACCACGCATCTCCCACATAGAACATGGTACTGCCAGGACCCCGAACACAAAGACTAGATATAATTTAACACATGATTCTGACGGGTCCTGACAGCACCCCCCCCCTTAAGGAGCGGCTACCAGACGCCCCTCAGGGGGAACACTAAACTCTGGACAAGACCGACTGACAGACAGAGAACAACCAAGAAAACATAACAAATAACATTAAGGGCAGACATGACAAAATTACAAATGGGTTAGGGTGGGATAGCAAAAATAATAAACAAGGGAGGGGGGGGTGGGGGAACAACAGAGTTCAAAGGTGATGGTCCAGGGTGGGAGGGTGGAAAAGGAGTCGGGGTGAACCTTGTGTGAGTCCTGGGAGGGGCATGACAGGAAGGGGCAAAACCTGGCTGAGCGGGCGCTGGCTGCGTACACGGCTCTGGGCGCTCTGGCGGCTGTGCCGACGGCTCTGGGCGCTCTGGCGGCTGCGCCGACGGCTCTGGGCGCTCTGGCGGCTGCGCCGACGGCTCTGGGCGCTCTGGCGGCTGCGCCGAGTGAATCGAACCAGACAGGACCCGGTTCACACTCCAGGCCATAACTCCGACCCCTCCGTGCAAGACGGGTGTTCATGTCCGCTGGGTTCTTTGTTGGCTCATGCGTAATGTAAGGAATTAGCAAAGAAATGAACCCAAGTGCGGACGTGACACAAAATGAATGATTTATTGTACAAAAAACAGGGGAAAACAAAACCCACGAGGGGGCAAAACAAGACAGGATGAGTGGAACACTAAACTAACACTAAACTAAACATAAACCAACAATAAACTTCAAACTACATATAACAGACTAGACTTGATATACTAAAATACTCACAGATGCTAAACAGGACCACAACGAGGAATACAACAAGACGCACGAGCACAGAACAGCAAACACAAGGACAATAAATAGGGAGAACTAATGAGGGTCGCGGGTAAAAAGTGACGAGACCCGGGAAATGCGTGGTCAGAATAATTCAATACTCTCCCACATAGAACATGGTACTGCCAGGACCCCGAACACAAAGACTAGATATAATTTAACACATGATTCTGACGGGTTCTGACAGTATTAAGTAGAATTTGTATTTCTTTAATAACGTGCTAAAACTTGAGGTATCCAAATGAACTCCAAAACACCTTTGAGGCTCTACAGAAAATGTTCATAGAGATAGAACCCAAGAAAATGGTTCGCAAAAGGTTCGGCTTGAGTGACAAGTTCTTGAAGTAAAGACATTTGGATACAGAATGGGTTTTATTGTGAGATCTTGTATTCAAATACATTCCCTGAATAATGAAAAAGGCCATTGTTAACTGTATACCTCCTGGTCATTGTTTTTTTGTATTTATTTAATTTTGTATTATTATTATTTTTACCATAAAACTGATGCATATTTTGAAGACATCACAATAAACACTGAGGTCTTTGAAGAGCATATTCCTGTCTTTATTTGTTGTAAGTAAACTAAATTACCGTATTTTCCGCACCGGATTTTAAGGCGCATCTTCAATGAATGGCCTATTTTAGAATTTTTTAGGGTGCACCGGGTTATAAGGCGCATAGAATAGAAAATACTGCAGTCAAACGTTTGACTGGGTTTGCATTATGCATCCACTACATGCAGCTGTGCTAAAGGGAACGTCAGATAAAGTCAAACTTTATTAAGCCTTCTGAAAACTCAGTTCACCGTGGCGACGTTGTTCAAACGTTGATGTGCATATTAACAATATCTCCCAGCCTTGCTCACCCCAAACGTGGAAGGGAACTTTTCCCTAATTCAGTAAACACGTTGTAAATGAAACAGTCTGATGCTCTGGCTGCGGAAGCGTGCTCGCGCGATCCGGCCAGAACATTTTGACGTTTACCCGGAGTTTGCCTTGATCCATATACAGTATAAGGCGCTCTGGATTATAAGGCGCACTGTCATTTTTTGAGAAAATAAAAGGCTTTAAAGTGCGCCTTATAGTGCGGAAAATTTACAAATGTAAAAAAATATATATTGACTGACTATTGTAATATCTTGTGACAAAACATAATAAATTGATTTAGATGTTATTAAAAATCTAGTTTGTACTAAAGCACAAATTTAACTTAAGTGAACTTAATCAAATGTCTTGTAACAAAATTACACTTTTTTTTTGTTTAGTCTGAAGTAAAAATTGTACTTGGATGTTATGGTATAAAGTAATTGTATTTTTTGATTAATTTTTGATTAATATTAAATTTAAATTTTACAACATATCCTCCAACCCATTGCTTTGGTCGTTTGTCAATTTACTAAATTAGCGCATCTACCGGCAGCAGGTGAAACTTATATTAGGATATAAAATGATATTTTGGGGTATAATTTTGCTATGATGACATGTACTGGGATAACATTTTCAATTTAAACTGCCAGGATTAATTCTATTTTATTACACATTACATTTTTTCAGGCATTTAGGGCAAATAACGTACCCATTTATTTATTATATGATACAAACACAGCATACAAAACAGTCACCACTTTTTAAAAATGTACCTAAAATATACCAAGTGTACTGAGGTCAAATGATCGATTTATTTGAAGAAAAGATGCAAAAGTGATGACAATCCGCTGTAAATATTAGATCCGGACGTACACTGATTCAAAAAGTGCCGCGATGCTACGTCATCTATGATTGTGAAAAGGCATTGGCTTTCGACTTATGAGGTCATTATTTTTTAGAGGATAGTCTCAAATTTTTTATTAATCCAAAGTATAATTTTTTAGACACCAAAATAGACACACCCCACCTCCGATGCTAAATCCAAGAGGGTCATATTCACGCATGCGGAACACAAGCCCTCCACGAGCACTGCATCAGTTTGCTGTATACCCAGGAACTAGACACAACGATTGTGGCCATCCTAGGGACCCATGAACTTGCCACATCCAGAACTAGAACACGGACAAAATGTCATTTTAAAAAAGACGCATTTGCTGTGACACGAGAGAATGGCTGTCTTTAAAAAGACACAAATTCAACCTGTGCTGCTCTTTTAAGAGAAATCACTCTTTGTGCTTATTCAGAGTTGATGAGGCACACATGGGAGAGGCAACGCACACACTCAAAACACAAGTTAAAAACTGAGAAAGCAAAGAGGTGGAAAACTGAAGTTCATTGGCGTTTTAGTAGTTTCTTGAAGTAGATTGGTCCAGCGAAGCGCGTTCCCAATTCGTCTGTCACAACGTGACATCATAGCGACCAAATGAAAGGGAAAAAAGGGTTACCTGTCGCTCTGGCCATCAAATCTGCAGTGGAAGAAAGTAGTTCCTCACAAAAGAGGCTTTTAAAACACTCTTGTTTTTTTTCTAGTTTTCATTTTCAAACTTGTGCCGTAAAACTGTTGTATAAAAGCAATATCGCTCTCAGGGTTGTGTGATATATCTCTTTATACAACAGTTCTTCCTGGTTCTCGAATCTGATTGGCTAAGAGCTATGCGATATTGTGCTGATAACGGCACTGTAACCGCTTCACCTTTCGTATTATTCTGCCACCTAGTGAATGGAGGTCCTAAGCAGGCTCATCTCTGAATGGAAAAACACAGACGCCCTGTTTTTAAACACTCTCCGTGTGTCTCATTAGTTTACTAGCTCACAAATCAGTCTGTGAATCCCCAATCGGAAGTTATTATTCCGTCAAAGATCAGCGCTCTTGGATGTTACGTTAAAGTTAATGGGAGAAATGTCTTGTCACATCGTGTGGACGATTTACACTTGGAAAGAGGAATATACACTCGTTTTTTTCTGGAGCTATATCTTTTATCAGAACGCGAAAACACTGTGGAACTGCAGGTAAGCACCGCAGCTTTTAAATGTGGACATTGATCATTTACTTTATCGTGACGTGACTATTAAAACATGTTATGAGATATCGCCACTGGTATATTTATAAGCAGCATGCAAAAACATCTCTCTGACACTTATAAAAAAATCGTTTTGTATAGTACTGACAAGAACAAAGTTTAATAATAATAATCGAGTGCTCGTATCGCGTTAAGAATAAATGAGAAAGGAATAGTAAGGGGCCAGTCACACCAAAAGCGCTTTAAACGCTTGCAAACGCAAGGCGCGACGCACTGCCTTTTTTAAAAAAGAGCAGTGCGGCGCGGCTTTTCATATTGCTAAGCAACCACCGAGTCAGCTGTCTTGTCAATCAAATATTGAGGCGTGAGCGCTCTTTTGCTGTTAACTGTCATATTAGCAGAAACTTTAAAAAGAGGACGCTTGCTCTGACCTTGTTTGAGGGTGAGAGATGCACAAACACGCAGGAGAGAGTGAGCGAGTGGAGTCCGGATCTTCAAAGCAACTGTAAACTTCCCTCACCACAACGTAAGGCCCGCCTCTCCCCTCATTCGATTGGACAATGTAAGACGCGAATGACGTCAGGCGCATCTCCGCTCTCAGCGCTCCTTCAAAAACGCGTGCGCGGCAGGCGGCAGAAAACCCAAGGCGCTCGGCGCGCATAAACAGCGCGCAAACGCGCCCTGCCCATAGAATATCATTCAAAAAAGGCGCCTGCAACTGCCATAAATGCTTTTGGTGTGACTGCAGCCTAACGTTATACAAGTATAGTTTTATTAACTTTTACCTCGCGCCAAAACAATAACAACACAAAAGACACTAAATATGAAATAAAAAAACAAGTAATAGTTTGATCATGACACCAAATACTGCTGATTTGATCTCATTTTGACGATCATAAACAAACGAGGCCAACATGAGAGCCAGGGAATCCCTGTTAGAGATGTAGCCCAGAGAGGGCGGCACTCGGCCTACGGCCTCATGCCTCTGGCCTAATCACAGCCGTGATGATATAGAGCTATATCACACTCCTACTCCAGCGATATTGCTTACATATCATCACGGCTGTGATTAGGCCAGAGGCCCGAGCAATATTGCTTAAATAAGTACTAAAGAATAACATGAGATGAGCACAAACGGCATGTGTTATGTGAGCTTTAAAGGAATATAAAATTTTCTTGGAAAAATCCAGATGGTTTGCTCACCACCATGTCATCCAGGGTGTTGATGTCTTTCTTTGTTCGGTCGAGAAGAGGTTGTGTTTTTTGGGGAGGACATTGCAGGATTTTTCTCATTTTGATGGACTTTAGTGGGGCCCAACATTTGATACTTGACTCAACACGTAACAGTTTTTTTCAACGGAGTTTTAAGGGTCTATAAACGATCCCAAACGAGGCATAAGTGTCTTATCTAGCAAAACGATTCTCATTTTTGACAAGAACAATAAAAAATATGCTCTTTTAAACCACAACTTTTCGTCTAGATCCGGTCCAGCGTGACCTAACGTAAATGCATAGTGACGTAGGGAGGTCACGTGTTACATATATAAAAGGTACATTTGCGGACCATTGTAAACAATAAACTGACACAAAGACATTAAATTAGTATCAGTTGACATACAACAACGTAGGAACGGTCCTCTTTCAACACACTTGTAAACACTGGGGCGGAGTTTCGCGTTCGTCCTCTGTGACCTCTTGACATCATGACGTATTGCGTGGGGTCACGCTGGCGCATCACGACCGGATCTACATGACGAGAAGTTGTGCTTTTGTTTATAGTCTTTTGAAACTCCGTTAAAAAAAACTGTTAAGTGTTGAGTTAAGTATTAAATGTTAGGCTCTATTAAAGTCCATTAAAATGAGAAAAATCCTGCAATGTTTTCCTCAAAAAACATAATTTCTTCTCGACTGAACAAAAAAAGACATCAACATTTTGGATGACATGGTGGTGAGTAAATTATCTGGATTTTTCTTTTAAGAAAATGGAATATTCCTTTAAATATCTTCTTTGTACCAAATTTTACGTACAATTATAAAATTTGTTAGGTTCACGTATCGCATGTGGTTACAGTAAGTGCCCTTCACCCAACAGGTGTCAACTATTTTGAATTTCTTTTGCACATAAACCAATTCTTCTTAGCGTTTTGCCTAAATCAACAACATAGTTGGTCAGTTTCATCTAAGGCCTTTTTGTTTAATGGCGTGTCTGGTGACCTGACAAAGAAACATGAAGTTGAGTTTAAATTTAAACATGCAATGTTTAATCTGCCACAAACTTTACATGTTTAAACACATCTACATGCTCTAAAGGTGGATGTCATTGTGGATGCTCAGCCTTAACATGCAACTCAATTTTTTCAGTGTGATAATTTCTGTCAATAGTTGTGGGGAATATATCTTTTATAAGTGTTTTTTAAGGCAGCAAAAACAACAACAAAGGCACACCACAACATGCAGGAATGGATAAAATGGAAAAAATATTTAATAAAATAGTTGTCAACTCTTTTAGATGTCAACTCCATCAAGTGTCAAGTGCTCACTCTTTATGGAGTAATATAAAAGTGTATTTTGTTTAGGGTCTAGATAGAAAATGGCCCCACAAGGTAAAATATGTATACATTTATTTGTCAATCAGTAAATATGAAGGTTTAGTTTTATTTTAAAATAATAATTTTATTATTTGTTAAATTTTTGTTAGAATAATAAAACATCAACTGAACTAAGCTATATACTAAAGAGCACTGCTTGTGCTTAGAATTTAAAAGAAATGTAAACAATAAGGAAATTTAGGAATGGGTTTTTCATAAAAACAAAGAATGTACTTGGCTTCTTTACTAAAGATACTTTAAGACTTGTTTCTCAATATATCAAATTAAAATAGCATGCTTTTAAGTGTCTGACAGTGACAAATTACACAAATTATTACTGTAAAAACCACTCTCACAGAAAAAAATGAATTTACATCATTTAATTATTTAATTTAATAATTTAATGTCTTAATTTTTATATTGACCCAACGAGTTTAAACAAATAGGTTAAATTGCAACCTAACGGGCTGGGTTTATCCCTGTTAATATAACACTTTTTAAAAATTCCTCATCATTTTTAGAGTGTTTTAAATAACCTAGAATCAGTGATATATAAAGTTGAACTTTTTAAGGGTAATAAATAAAGTTAAAGACAGTTTACAAGCTTACCCAGGAGAAGTGTCAGCCACAGTATACGCATCTTTTATCTCCCTCTTGATTTACTTGATTTCATCAACTTATATAAGGAGAGAAAATGTACCTTGCTTTGAAAAAAAAAACTGTTGTAAGCACCAAAAAGGTAAGGTCAATTAAATTCATTTATGTAACCTTAACTGAATCATTAAAAGTAGAAATAAAACTGTTACCATACCTGGAAGGTTTGCTTGTCCTCTGATCTTCCTGATTCAGTCTGCTCTCTAATAACTACCTATACACTGCAAATTTGCATAGAATACACCCAAATTTTACTTGAAATGAGATAATCAAATAGCTAAAATGTATATAAAACAATACAAAATTAATAATATATTTAAGCAATTCTTAATTGTACTCTTCTACACTGTATAAAATAATATGCTGGATTTACTTTAAAAAATAGTGCATATTTTTTCATCCACTTTTTAAGTAAGTTTCACTTGAATTTTTGAGCAAATTTGCTTAAAATTCTATGTAATACTTACTTAAAAGAATTGGTAATTGTTGTTATGAGAATGAAAACAAAGCTACGTATGAATCATATGCAAAAAATTGTGATACAGCAGTTTGGAAAATATACAATGATAAAAAGTAGACAATAGACCATCAAAAATTGACAATAAGCATTACATTACATTTTATACATTACAAGTCATACAATTCTAAATAAAAAAAGTGAAATACATTTAATACACTGTAAAAATTTATTTGCTGCCTTATTTTTTTGTTAAACACCAACACCAGGTACCTGATTGCGATCGCAGGTGTCTTGTGCAAATGCCTTGGCTTTACCTACTGTTATAACTACTACAGATTACTGTCCATGATCCTGGTGTTGCTGACTTAAAAAATATTTGTTATTTTTTATTAACTGAATTAAGTTGAACAGACTTTTCATTCTGAGTAAATTTTCGGTTCATAGGAATTTACTGGTAATAAAACTTTGCATATACTGGTAATTTGGCAGGATTTATTACCTAGTAAAGACTGTATGTGTGATATCAGCTAGTTTGTTCTGCAACGCTCCGGTTACATATTAGCTTTTGCATGCCAAATCAAAGGATTTTTTTTTTCTTGTAGGTCTCAAAAACTATGATCAGGCTTGCGGTATAAGCAAGAAGCTGGAAGAGTGCTAATACACACTGTAAAAAATTGTTTCTGCCTTAAATTTTTGTTGTTGAATCAACTCAAATTTACAAGTCATTTCACTCACTTATTATTTATCTTGACTAGAGATGAGTTGTTATAACTACTGATGAGTTGTTATAACTTATAAAATATAGTGGAAAAAGTTAACTTAATTTTATAAGTTGTAGCACTCTTGCAGCTTCTTTCCAGTTTTTGGCTTATACCACAGGCCTGATCATAGTTTTTTGAGACCTACAAGGAAATTAAAAAAATTAATAAATATGTGGCACGTAAAAGCTAATATGTAACCGGAGTGTTGCAGAACAAACTATAGCTGATATCACACATACCACATATAGTCTTTACTAGGTAATCCATCCTGCCAATTTCCCAGTATATGCAAAGTTTTATTACCAGTAAATAACTATGAACAGAAAATTCACTCAGAATGAAAAGTCTGTTCTACTTAATTCAGTTAATAAAAATCATTTTTCAAGTCAGCAACACCAGGATCATGAACGGAAATCTTTAGTTATAACAGTGAATTAAGCCAGGGCATTTGCACAAGACACCTGTGATCGTAGTCAGGTATCATGGTGTTGAATGTAATGTAAAGGGTATTTCTGGGATTTAGCAATCCTGTGAATCACTAAACTAATATTTAGTTGTATGACCACAGTTTTTTAAAACTGCTTGACATCTGTGTGGCATGGAGTCAACCAACTTGTGGCACCTCTCAGCTGTTATTCCACTCCATGATTCTTTAACAACATTCCACAATTCATTCACATTTCTTGGTTTTGCTTCAGAAACAGCATTTTTGATATCACCCCACAAGTTCTCAATTGGATTAAGGTCTGGAGATTGGGCTGGCCACTCCATAACATTAATTTTGTTGGTTTGGAACCAAGACTTTGCCCGTTTACTAGTGTGTTTTGGGTCATTGTCTTGTTGAAACAACCATTTCAAGGGCATGTCCTCTTCAGCATAGGGCAACATGACCTCTTCAAGTATTTTAACATATGCAAACTGATCCATGATCCCTGGTATGCTATAAATAGGCCCAACACCTTAGTAGGAGAAACATGCCCATATCATGATGCTTGCACCTCCATGCTTCACTGTCTTCACTGTGTACTGTGGCTTGAATTCAGAGTTTGGGGGTCGTCTCACAAACTGCCTGTGGCCCTTGGACCCAAAAAGAACAATTTTACTCTCATCAGTCCACAAAATGTTCCTCCATTTCTCTTTAGGCCAGTTGATGTGTTCTTTGGCAAATTGTAACCTCTTCTGCACATGCCTTTTTTTTAACAGAGGGACTTTGCGGGGGATTCTTGAAAATAGATTAGCTTCACACAGACGTCTTCTAACTGTCACAGTACTTACAGGTTACTCCAGACTGTCTTTGATCATCCTGGAGGTGATCATTGGCTGAGCCTTTGCCATTCTGGTTATTCTTCTATCCATTTTGATGGTTGTCTTCCGTTTTCTTCCACGTCTCTCTGGTTTTGCTCTCCATTTTAAGGCATTGGAGATAATTTTAGCTGAACAGCCTATCATTTTTTGGACCTCTTTATAGGTTTTCCCCTCTCCAATCAACTTTTTAATCAAAGTACGCTGTTCTTCTGAACAATGTCTTGAACGACCCATTTTCCTCAGCTTTCAAATGCATGTTCATCCTTAAATAGGGGCCACCTGATTCACACCTGTTTCTTTTTACAAAATTGATGACCTCAGTGATTGAATGCCACACTGCTATTTTTTTTAACACACCCCTTTAAACTAATTCAACTAATTGCCCAATTGCACAGCCTTAAGAGCGTGCATATCATGAATGCTGGGTCTTGTTTGTTTTCTGAGAATCTACTGAACCTACTGGTAACTTGTTTGCCACGTAGCAATAAAAAAATATACTAAAAACCTTGATTATTCTGGTTAGTCACATTGTACTGCTATTATTCTGAACAATACTGTACCTGCTGTTGCCATGCTAGTCTGTTTAAAGGCTGCAATCAACCCTCGACTGTGATTGTAATGCATACCACCGCCTCTCGCAATCGTCCGGGGTCCGTGACACAAGTGGGAATGCTGCATTGATCTGCAAACAAATCCTCTCCCCAGTGATGCGCGGGTTGATCCGAAATGAGCGGGTGCCTGCGGTTACGATCATCCAAAAATATTCGGGTCGCGGTCGGTCGGGTCGTTTGAAATAAAGATGCCAGTTAACTATTTTAAACAATTACTACTTTTTAAAAAATGCGGGCCAGGGAGCGGGTCGGGTACACCATTTATTTTTTATTTTTTGCGGACCGAGTTGCGGGCGGGTTAGTTGGAAACGTCGGTCGGGTGCCGGTTGTTTTGTACATTGACCCGCGCATCACTGTCTCCCATGTCTCACACTTTGATTTGCTTGATATCTCAGTGCCAAATTTCCCTTTTATTATGTTTTTTTTTCCAGCACCAACTGGGCCAGCAGCAGTATTTGATCCTGCATTCAGTTGGGCTTTCTTTTCCGTTTTTGGTGAGTTCATAATCCACCGTTATTTATTTATTACATTAGGCTACTTCAATAGGAGCAAAATTTTTTTGCTTTAAGTAGTCTATTTAGGCTAATAGGATGTCAATTAACCAAGATAGTGTTTATTGAATGCCGTTTTTCATTATTAGGCAATTGGCGGTTTTCATTAAGGTATTAGGCTACCTTGATTTAATTTAATTTCATTCACAACTTTTCTCTCTCTCTCGCTGCCTTTTTAGGATTAAACTTCACACAAACATGACATAATATATGCATTTCAATGACATTACTATTATTACTTTGTGTAGGACACAGACATATTTCGATGTCGTAATCCCATGATTTGGTGCGTCTGTGTTATGTTCCGCATGACAGCCCTGTCATCTAACAACCAATCACCTAGTTGTCAGAGGAAGCTCGAGCATGATAATTGACGTCATCCGTAGCAACGGAGACTCACTCTTAGTTTAGGAGTTGTCATTTTTCCTTACTAAAAGTAGGTCTGAAAGGCGCTGTGAATAACTTTAAAGAGAAAACTCCTAGCTAAAATCTTTTAGTGCGATTTACAGTAGGAGTACTCTTAGTGGTAAGATAAAATTCTTTGTGAATACAGCCCCTGATCTTTTACAAATGCCCTTTACAAAAATGCAATTATCTCAGCTTTTTGCTCCAAATTTGCTATTTTTATAGAAACCTACCCATATCTGAGAGGTGAAAATAGGATTTGTTTAAAAACATAAAAAACAGAGGGTCTGTTCTTTCATTTGATGTATTGTATGTTTATATATTTAAAGAAGAAAAAGTTCTGGAAGCCATTAAACTTTTGTGAAAATCATAAAAATTCTGGCTCTTGCTGGCAACTTTTTAAAAAAATGCTGGCGGGGAAAGGGTACAGTTAAGACTCTTTTAACTCATGGCTGTAGGTATTAAATTAATTGCTAAACATATATTTTTGCATATCTCACATGAGACTCACTACACCTCAATGAAGCTTTTTGTAATGTAAAATGTATGTAGTTTTTCCTGGTTACAGAAGACTAGTCAGATTGAACCCTGGTCTAGTGAACATAGAAAAACTTTCTAGTTCACATTAAAAACAGTTTCACTTGAATGTATGCTTGTGTCCCCTAGGAATCAAAGACCATCCCTTTTAGTGGCTGAACTCTAAAAAATGCAAAATAGACTCAGATTTACAGAAAACATTGACTTAAGACCGCATGCTAACTCTAAAGGGCGATTTATAATCGTGCGTAAGTTCTACGCCGTAGCTACGTAGCGTAGGCTATCCGTAGCCTGTGCGTAGCCTGACGCGCACCTCGCAAAAATTTTAACAGCGTGTCAGATCTACGCGGACTGCAAGCGCTGTGATTGGTCCACCAGAACCCCTCCAGTCAGGTAAAAAAACTGTGTCATAGGTATTTCCGTTTGCGATGGTGAAAACAAAGATAAGCCAATTTAAGGAGTAATTTAACTCAAACTGCAACAAAAGTCGCTGTTCATTTACTTCCATCATTGCTTGTCTTCTCAAATCATCCACAACAAGTTGCTGTTTCTTGTTCGTTTGTGGATTAACCTGCTAAGCTTCTTCTTCTCTGACGGTCGCGCTGCTACTGTGGTTACACGCGTGGATACTGCCTACCAGCGGTTTGCGCATGTGTTTGCACGTCGACGTGGAGGACGACGCAAAAGTATAAATGAAAACCGACGTGGAACCTACGCCGTCGCGGCTACGCTGTAGGACCTACGCATGACTATAACGAGCCCTTAAGAAGCCGCTAACGGCGCATTCACACGGGGCATCAGCGTTAACGCTTCCCATTCACTTTTAATGGGTGACGTCATGCGTTGCCGAACTGAATTGTGGATCCGTCGGCGCCGCGTCAGTGCCGTTGCTCGCGGCAGAAGTTGAACATTTCTCAATTTTTCAAGCGGCAACGCGTGCGTCAACCAATCAGATCGCCTTATGCAAAGTACCTAGACAGAGCCAGCCAATTACGTTTATGGAAGAACGGAGCATGTGTAGCGGCCACTGTGATTGGCTGTTGGCCACGCTTCAGACAAGCCTTCTGTTAAGCGTTAACGCCTACGCCCCGTGTGAATGCGCCGTAAGAGACCTCGCCACTGAAGAGGGAGGAGCGAGGGACTCCGCGTGTTTGCTTGTCCTATGCATCTATCTTAGTTCTACAGATCCGCCGCTTGTTCATCTCAACAAGACAGGAACAGCAGAGGGGAGCATGTAGCACAGATAGAACAGCCATGCATCGTATGAGCGGTCATCACCCGGTGATGCACTCGGAGGGAATGCATATAAGCGCGCCAGAGATCTCGCAGCTGACTGTGTGAGGGACTCTGTGAGTGTAAAGCATGAACGGTTGCGTTGTGACAGAACGCTAGAGAGGAACAGCAGGAGGAGCAAGGAACATAGATAGAACAACCGTGCATATGAGAGCGGTCTCGGCGTGGGAGGTCCCAGACCGGCGATGCGCTCGGAGGAAATTTATAGCAGAGAGGCTCACTCGAGCCGCTGTGCTGGACGCTATTACAACAGCGTCTGCTCTTTTAGCTTATAGCTTTATATTAAAAATATTGATCTTACCGGGCGGCCGCAGGGGAGACCTCTTCAGGGCTCGTACCATGGCAAGCGAAGGCTATCTTCGGTTCTCAGCCGGAAAGTGGCAGGGGGAGACGCTAGACCTGGATTCCACTGCAGGGCTTGTATTGACAGCTAGTAAGGCTTCTTCTTCTTCGGAGCAGCGAGAGGTTCGCGCTGAAGGAGAAAATTAATGAGCTCTTGACGCTTGATCCCGGACTTATATAAGGACGCGTGTCACGCCCCATAGCGTCAGCAACTGACAACTTCTGATTCTTGACAACTTAGAAATACCAAAAAATAATCAGACAGCCTGATTGATTAGAAACCCCTCTAATCTTTGCTAGAAGTTAAGTTTGCTATTTCCACTTTACAGTCAGAGAAATCCCAGACATAATGGTTTTCAGTTTAATATTTTTAAAGGTGCAGTGTGTAAATTTTAGCGGTATCTAGTGGTAAGCTTGCGAATTGCAACCAATGGCTTAGTCCACTGCTCACCCCTCGCTTTTGAAACACAAACAGAAGTTACGGTAGCCGCCACCAAATAAATATGTAATTGTCGGAGACAACTTAGTAAAAAATTGTCCGTTAAGGGCTTCTGTAGAAAAATGGTGGCACAAAATGGCGACTTCCATGTAAGGGGACCCTCGGTGTATGTAGATAAAAAGCTATCGTTTTAAGGTAATAAACACATAACGGTTCATTATGAAAGGTCTTTATTACACTACTGATAATATAGTTTTGTATATTATTTTGCATTTCTGTCAAGAGATCCTTCTAAAAATGACACACTGCACCTTTAAATATTGCAGGACAAAGTGAATGGATATAAGGTCTAATGAAATAATTTGAGGAATCCTCTGTTATAGATGCTATTACCACAACTGCTGCAATTACACTTATATAAAAAGGGTAAAGACCCTAAACAAAGGACCATACAGTATAAACCCATAAGCCTTTTAAATGTTCATATAAAGATACTGGCTATGATTCTGGCAAAACTGCGCCTATAATCAATGATTCCCGATATTATTAATGCAAATCAGACCGGCTTTAATAAAGGTATCCAGTCTCATCAACACACAGTGTTGAACTTCCTGGAAAAATGTAAGCCTCTATTGAGCCTCTAGCAATACAGAATCTGGCGTCCATCTGGGGGCAAACAGCAAAAAATAATGCTATATGCAAATGACACCCTTAGTCTAGAATTAAATGGGGTGGCGAAGGCTACTTTACAGAGTGAAAGAAAACAATGTGCAAACTAGGGGTGATGCAGACACCAAACACAGGCTTAATAATATGTTTCTAAAAAAAAGTGTTTACATTAATTTTAACAATTAAATCTTTGTTGTTGTTACAAAACAAAGCCATGTAAGAATCATACGCAAAAAATATGTGATACAGTCTGTGTCAGAGCATAACCAGAGGAAACTATGCAGTGATAAAAGTAGACAATAGACAATAAAAAAATACAATTAACATTGCTTTACCTTATAAACATTAAAAAAATTCTTATATTATTAAATAAAAATAAATAAATAAAATAAATGTATTATTAATTAGCACTCTTTCATCTTTGGCTGACCGCAGCCCTGATCAAGCTTTTTTAAGACCTACAAAGAAATGAAAAAAAAACAACTTTCATTTGCCATGCAAAAGCTACTATATTAACCAGGGTGTTACAAAGAAAAACAGAACAAATAACAGCTGTTATCACACATACAGTCTTGGCAATTTTCCAGTATATGCAAAGTTGTAACACTACCAGTACATTACTGCTATGAAAAGAAAATTCACACAGAATAAAATAGTCTATTCAACTTAATTCAGTCTATCAATCTACAGGTCTGAAAAACCCTTAAGTGTGTTTTAAACCAGTTGAAAGGTCTTGGGACATCCCCCTAGAGTGAATAATATTAAAAAGAGGCTATATTATAACAGATAGAAGCTATTTTATTGGTTTAGTTAGTATGAGGTCTATTAAATGTTTTGCAGCTGCTCTTGGGGGGTTATAGCTATGGTAGTTGTTGAGTTGTTCAGTGTTAAAGTAAATCAGGTTTAAATGTCAGAAAGAAAGTAACATTTATTACTCCCAGTGACTTCCTCATTTTGGGACAGAATTTCTATATGTGTGAGATTGATTTGCTATAAAAAGTTATAAAAAGATATTAAAAAGTTAGCGCGTGATTAAGGTGATGGGTGGGTTTGTTGATGTTTTGCTTGACTCCAAAAGAGTTCAATACGTCTGTAAAGCATCATTTGTGTTATGGATGATAAAATCTATAAGTGCTTTATCAGCATTAACCAAAATAGGCCTAAGAGGAAATCTGCAAACTCTTTTAGAAAATCAGTGTTGGGACCTGGTGGTCTAGCCAGATTGAGGGATATAAGGCATTTCTGTCTTATATATTTTCTGTCTTACATGTCTTATTCAAATGACATAAACTTGTATTTTGTTTCTGAGAAGGCTAAAGTTAATGAATCACAATGCTTTATACAAATTAAAAAAGAGTCTTGGAAAAAACTAGACACAGTCCATGAATCATGTATGCAGATTTATTAGGAGGCAAACTTATGTATCTATAAAGACTCCAGCTCTTTTCACAGGCTGGAGGGCAACGTTAAAAAAAGAAATAAAAAGAGAGATGCATAAAAAGAGAAAGCAAATAAAAACTCACAAGGCTGTAATCACACACACTGGCAAAAAATTGCTTAAATGCGCTGACTGAAATCTAGTACACTAAAAATGTTTACTTAAGACTGCTAGCATTCAAAAGTGTTAAAATCAAAGTATTTTTAAAATAATAATTATAGAAATGCATAATCAAGTTGTTATTTATTCAAACAGATGATTCAGGCCAGTAGTTGTTTAATAACCTTTGCTTTTATACCACTGGGCTCTGGCAACAACATCATTAGCGTAGTCGTTTCCTGTGGTGCCGATGTCCATGCGCTCATATGAGCGCACATTCTTCACACCTGCATTGTAAGCTGATATTCCTCCTACAACAGACATTGTACCAAACATGAGACATTATAGTTTACTTGATCCAACTGAGTGCTCAATTTTTATTTACAATAATTAACCCATATTTATATAGGCTAGAAGATGGAAAGACCCCCATTGAAGCCGTTAGTTTTCTTCTTCTTTTGTCATTGCATCTATGGCAACCCTTAGTAGTATACGTAGGAAAGTTATGAAGTGTCAGTCTGTAATGTTACCACAGCAAATTTGGGATCTCTATCTTAAACCCGCTAGCGCCACCAACAGTCCAGATTTTTACTTTATGTTTTTGCTTATAAGTTTTTATGTGTAAGATGAAGAAATTAAATTATTCTTCTTATTCTATTTTTCTTCTGAATCCTTAGCTCATGCTGATTCGATTGCACACTACGATGTCATTTTCCGTCATGCCAATTTTCCCGCCATTTTGAATTGTTTGAAAAACATACTTTTTCAAACTCCTCCTAGAGCTTTTGTCCGATTGCCACAAAAATCGCATATTAAGACACTCAAGACAAAAAGTTATCAAAAGAATTTTGATCCCAATACATTGTCGTATACCGTGCAAACGAACTTTAAGGTAGAGTGTGAAAAAATGGATTTGAGGCCAAAATTGCGCTAATTGGCCCAACACTTGCTACCGGTGATGGCAGTCAGAAACTTATAGGGTGCTTACAGAGTTTCGTTTCAGCCTCACCTAGTGGTCGGACAAATGTTTTGCCTATAACTTTAAATGCAGTTAGTACAGCGCTGCAAAATACCACTTAAAAAAACCCGATCGCGAATATCTTCGTAAGCATTTCTTGATCAACTGGAAACCATAGGAAAAAATAACATTTTGGACTATATAATAATTTCTACATTTCCATTAGAAATGGCAGAAAATTGCAAAAACTAATGACATGACACTTAAATGATATAGCTCAAGTGCAGTCACCATCCACTCCCATAGTAACCAGAAAACCTAAAATAACACTTTGTTTAAAAGGCATTTGGGTTCTGAATAACAACATGGGGGGGATAAAATGGCATGACAGTGAACTATCTCTATTTGCATATATTCTGTATCAGCTTGAAACGAATCTGACCAAACAAATATTCACTAAAGTGAAAAAGTGTGACAACTGGTCTACCCTAAATATCAATAAATCAATTGTCATCCACATATAAATAATAAAATCTATAAAAATGTCAGTCAATGTTAATGACAATAAAGCAGTTCACTATGACACTTTGCATACAGTATGTGGTTTATTTAGGACGTATATAGGTTCATTTTTACATACCTTTTAAACATTGATCCTCTGTCCATTTGGGAAATTTTGTTTTAATTTGTTTAATAGAGTTGACGAGTATATCAGTTCCTTGTTTAATATGCTCTTCACTGTCCCATGCACCAACAGGTTTGTGATAGCGTTTGTCAACCTAAAAAGAGAAGTACAAAGACAAAAAACAGAATATGTTCAAAAATGTTTATTCCCAGTCTTGTATTATCAAACAGAACGCACCCATTTCTCAAAACCAACCTGCATGAGGCCGAAACCATTTCCACGATCACCCCACCCATTCTTCAGTGCAGCTCCAGCTCTAGACTCTCTGGATATGATGGCAGCGATCACAGCTGGGTCCATTTGCTTTGCTTTGCCAACTTTAATGATTTTACTCTTGTATTTCCCCATTCGGTTCAGATCAGTCTCAGCCAGTTTTTTAGAAGCTGCAACACCCTTTACATGAATAAATCATTGTTAACATAATGTGTACTGTAGATATCTGAGGTACATTTTATAAAAATGACCCGTGATGCTCGTACCCTTTACAGTTAATTTGTCCTGTTTGGCTGTTTTCTCTGATGCTCCAGTTGTGTCTATGTTCATGATGTCTCCATAAATGCATGCTGGTAGCAATATAAAAAATATCACCGGAAACCCTTTGGAGTAAACAATTATAAATTAAACAATTGAAATATACAGAACATTTAGCAGACAGATATTTAAATGCTGTTCATTTAAAGATATTTCGAACTTACTCATGATAACGGGTCAGAACTGCAGGTAAAGTACTTGATGAAGCTGCTCACTGCTTAACAGTTTTGTCTTCTTATGAACCAATATAGATTCTGCTGACTGCTTTTGTTGAGAATACAGACCACAGGAAGTAGATAATAAGGGTAATAAAAAGATGTAAAACAGAGGAAGTAAAAAAGTGAAGTGAATACTTTACACAACACTGTAATTTCACACAATTGTCACGATTCAGACAAAACCATGACTGAAAATAGGATAAAGTCTCAAACTAGACATCAATATTTATGGTTATTTAATGTTTAGCACAGGACGTTTCAAAGCTTATTATAGCAGACTATAAAAGGTGTTTGGCTCATATTTGCAAAACAATATAACATCTGCTGTATATTCAGTTGTTATTTCAATATGCAAATATAGTGAGCCCATAGACGCTGGGGAAATGAAAAAAAATTGTCAGACTGTCTGTGAAACCCAAGTTTCATAATCTAAGTCTGAGTTTAGGAGCATCAAAGTTTGATTTTACATAATGAATTTCAGATTGATTTCAATCTTTGACTGATCTTAGTCATTATTAAAGATATCAAGGTTATATTTTCACTATACTGTATGTTCTTTACATCATATACTGTAGGATGAATTTATGTAGAAAACAGTAAATCACAAAAAAATACCTTTGCTGGGACAGCTAGGGTCATAATTCTGGGATCTTTTGTGAAAATCCAGTAAAATTATGTTTTGTATATTATCGTCCTCGTGAATACAATTAATTTCCTGCAATGATTTCTGCTATCTGAAAGAGGTTTCAATTTTGATGAACCCTAAGAATAGAATCTGTGCTTGTTACATTGTGCTTATATTTGTCATTTACTTTTCCTTGTCTGTTTTATTGATCTTTTTGTGATATTGTTTTTTTTTATTATTGGTTTTGCAAAATACTGAAAATGTAGAAAAAATACAGATCCAATATTGATGTTACAACATTGCTTTTAAATCAAAGTCACTCTGTAAATCCAGCATTGACTTCTTTACAAATAAATCTGGGGTACAATGAAGTCTCTGTTTTCCCTACGCGAGCTGGAACTTCTTTAAAAACAAACTTCAACCACGCATTCCTAATGTTATACAGCGACTGTGTTCGTGCACAACCGGACACTGTATAAACTTTGGCAATCTTTAAAGGCATGTTTGCTGCTTTGGGAAGCTCCATAGCATACGGTTTGCTTGCGTCACGTGTTACTTACCTACACACGAATCAGTGGGCAGGGCTACAAAAGTAGTTGTTGCCATTTCAGTTTGGAGGTGGTGTTTAAAATCTCTACAACGTCACACATTGGCATATTCCTGGAACGACAGTTTTCTGGGCTTGGTGCAAAAACTGTTATATTTCAGTAACCAGGACCTTTTCGGTTGATGACCTCTTATATAACAAAAAATCAAGTTACAATTGATTATTTGATTCACTGCTCTGTTACATTAATTGATTAAACTACATCTGATCAGGGGTGCGTTTCCCAAAAGCATTGTTAGGGGCCAGTCACACCAAAAGCGTTTATGGCAGTTGCAGGCGCCTTTTTTGAATGATATTCTATGGGCAGGGCGCGTTTGCGCGCTGTTTATGCGCGCCGAGCGCTTTGCGGTTTTTAGCCGCCTGCCGCACACGCGTTTTTGAAGAAGCGGAGAAGCGCCCGACGTCATTCACGTCTTTCCATTGTCCAATCGAATGAGGGGAGAGGCGGGCCTTACGTTGTGATGAGGGAAGTTTACAGTTGCTTTGAAGAACCGGACTCCACTCCCTCACTTTCTCCTGCGTGTTTGTGCACCTCTCAAACAAGTTCAGAGCAAGCGTTTCTTTTTAAAGTTTCTGCTAATATGACAGTTAACAGCAAAAGAGCGCTCACGCTTCAATATTTGATTGACAAGACAGCTGACTTGGTGGTTGCTTAGCAATAAGAAAAGCCGCGTCGCACTGCTCTTTTGTAAAAAAGGCAGTGCGTCGCGCCTTGCGTTTGCAAGCATTTAAAGCGCTTTTGGTGTGACTGGCCCCTTAGCCAACTACTGTCGTAAGTTACGTTTTTATGGACAAAGGTCAAGGATTTGGTGTTTCCCGAAACCATAGTTCAAAGGAACATTCGCAAGCTACATCCCAAACTTGTGTTGTTGGAACGACAGCTCTTCACCTGTCGTTAGAAGCATAGTTCCTTGTTATAATAATATGTACAGTAGACTTACATTGATCATGCTTTTGAAGAAAATAAGCAAAAGAGCATGTAGTACATTCTATATCCATCATTCTAAATATATAAACATTTTATTTAACGTATTTAATGTTGTAAACAGAATTAAAGCGCAGCACTTGATAAATGTGGATGTGGTCACAGTCCTACGAGCTTTAAGACCCCGGGAATCCCTGGGAGGAGTGACGTAAGAGGAAACTTGCGCATGAATGAAATATCTTGAAAATAAACCACAGATATCTAAATCACGATAACAAAATCAGTCTTCCGATGCAATATATGTTATTTACAGCAATAATCTGACATTAAATCAATTTGCGCAAATTAATTAGTGCTTCACCTCCTACGTGACACAACATGGTTCAAACGACGAATGTGCGACAAAGTTACTATACTTTCGTGAGACAGTTGTGACAAGGTAGTTAGTTTCTCTAACTTTGCATCGTACTATGTTGGTTCAGCAGCAAGTTACGTCGTTGTTACGGAAATGCACCCCTGGAGTGTTTTTTCCCGAACAATGACATAACTCGCTGCTGAACCACCGTAGTACGATGCATATTGGAGAAACGAACCTAGTCAAGACTGTTTCTGAAAACATAGTAACTTCATTGCACATTAGTTGTTTGAACCATGTTGGTTCAACAACATAGTTGATGATGTCACATGGGAGGTGGAGTACTAATTAATCTGTTCAAATTAATTTAATGTCAGATTATTGCTGTAAATAACATAAATTGACTCGGAAAACTGATTTTGTTATCGTGATTTAGTCCTCTGTTGTTTTATTTTAAGATAATTCATAAATGAGCAAGTACTTTCTTACATCCCTCCTCCTAGGCATTACCCAGGGTCTTAAAGCCCGTAGGATTACATGCATGCACACCTTTAAAAAACATTGCTAATTCTGTTTACACACTAAAAGACGTAAATTGGACTTTGTATATATTTAGAATGATGGATAAAGCATGCACTGCATATTGCTTACATGTCATAATAACAAGGAACTATGCTTCTAACCACAGCTCAACAGCTGTTGTTACAACCACACAAGTTTGTGATGCAGTTTGTGAATGCCCGCTGGAACTATGGTTTCGGGAAACACCCGAATTGTTGAACTATGCTGAAATGATGGAACTTCCAACCATAGTTGGCTAACGATGCTTTTGGGAAAGGCGCCCCAGATCAGTTAAACAGATATTTATTGTGTGCACATCTCACACGAGACTCTGAGAAGAATGCTGAGATTTAATACACCTCAATGAAGCTTTTGTAATGTAAAGTTTATGGTAAGATTACCTGGGTACAAGAGACTAGTCAGATTGAACCATAATCTATTGAACATTTTGTTGAGTTTTACTTGAATGTATGCTTGCGTCCCCTAGGAATCAAAGACCCCCCACACAAAAAAACAACCACAACAACTGTTGAGCACATAGTTAGGTTTTATTTATGATGCTGTTTTGACATGTGAAAACCAAGCAAACATGAATCAATAATTTCACTAATGCATATACACTGACAGAAATAATAAAACACAAGAGAAAATTTACCTAAAGATTGACCAGAAAACAAAACCCATCTTTAACTAGAAATGTGAAGAGACAGCAGTCACTTTAAAGATAAGTCAGTACACTCTTACATACAGTAAAGGTTCCTGAAACATTATTTGTCACCCTATATGGTTAAATAAAAAAACTTTAACATCCACAAAAACGTCCTGTTTCACAAAAGGTTCTTTGTAAAAAGGTTCTAAGAAAGACATGATGCTTTTAAAATCTTTTGACGGAAAATGATGAACCTTTTTGGCACCTTTATATTTAAGGATGTACAATATATTTAACAATTTATGACATTTATCATTTTGTAACAATCAAGATATAATTATTTTTCATTACTTGTTGTTAAATAACTATCAAGGAATAATATTTTCTGCACATATAATCTGCAAATTAAATTCTATTTCTATCCACAATTTAACATTGATGCAAAGCAGCTACATTTTTTAAACAGGCAGTAGAGACATAAATGCATGAAAATATGAAAATAAAAACTATAAAGAAAAATATGATATAATTTTGATTGTAATAATGAAAATATACATAAATATTAATCTCCAATAATTCAAGCAATGCAACACAAGAAATTTGAAAGAAATATGATAAACTTGATGAGGAACTGCAACTAAATGAAGTTGAAACTTAACCGATAGTCTGTGACTTCTGTTTTGCTGTTATTTATATCAGTAGTAAGTCTGGGTATAAAGACCGCAGGGCAGTGATCCTGAGAAATGGGTGAATAAATTTAAAAGTTACATAAGAGTCAGAAGTTAATATAAATTGTGAATATTTTGTTATTTTATTATTTGATAACAATAAAAACATGTTGTATTGTCAGGTTGGTTTTACAAACCAAGTTTTTGTTGTAGGGATTGTGATAACATCATTTTCTTTTAATCTCTTTGAGTTCCCAGTAGACATCTATATATTTATTTTCAAACTGATTTTTAAGCTGAAATACAAAACAGATTCAATGATTTAATTTTAGTTGGAGGAGCCTTTAACTAAAACATGACTATACTTCATTTTTAACCTTAAGGTTAAAATTTTTTGCAATCCTATGAAAATTTTTGCAATCCTATGAAATAAATGTAAATGTGTTCATTTCTATAATATCAATATACAATCTAGGTTTGTGAGCAGTGATAAGTTTGCTTTCGTCTTCTTCTTTAGCACTACAAATGAACATGGTATAAATATAAAGTATTGAAGCTTTTTCCGGCCAATTTTAAATTAATTAATTAAATGCTTAAATAAAAATAAAATGGCAAACTGTATCCAAAATTAAAAAAATTAAATGATAAAATAAAAATTTGAACATTCAATTCAATTATTTTATTTTCAAAGTGATAATGCATCTTTTTTCTGTCAAACTGAAAAATTTAATTAAATTGATGATTTGACATTTCATTTTCAATTCAATCTCGAGGCATGACTGACAATATCAAGATTAAAAGCCAAACTTAAAAAGGAATCTGTAAATAGATTTTTTTTAAAGTCTTTGTTTTCATCCCCAAGCAATATTAGTGACAAAATTTAAATTTAAAGTTCAGTTTTAATTTTATGTTTTCTTTTATTTATTGGTTTTCTTTTTCAATGTTATTGCTACATTTAATGACTTTTAGACCCATTTAGACAAACCTAGCTACTGTTTGGATGAATCTTAGCTTCACATCTGTACAGAGAGGCTACCGTGTCGCTTGTATTGCCCCACGAGTGTCGGGTCTTGCTGTCTCGGCGTCTACACTCTGTTCATGGAGCTGCAGTGAGCAATATTTAGACCATACGAGCTTACGCATGGATGAGATTTGCATGCACAAAACATCGTTTTGTTTAAGAACGGTTTCAAAGGAGGAACCAACGCTAAGTGACTTTCCACTCGGCGTCTAATTGGTACAGTGGGATGACTAAGCAGAACAGCACATTTCATTTCAGACCAGAGTCCATGCGTCAGCTCGTACGGTCTAAATGTTGAGTGTAGACAATGAGAAAGACGCACATTTCACCAGCACAGCAAGACCCGGCACTCGTGGAGCTAAGATTCATCCAAACAGTTCCTAGGTTTGTCTAAATGGGTCTAAAAGTCGCTAAATGTAGCAATAAAGTCACTAAGTTGGCAATAATGCTTCAGCCAATCTCCATTATTTGAGCAAGTAAACCCCACTCACTGATTTACATTGAATTTGTATACAAGAAGAAAATTAAAAATAGAAGGGAACATTACATTAAACTGAACTTTACATTTTAATTTGATTTTTGTCACTATTATTGCATGAATAAAAAGCCTTTTTTAAAACTTATTTACAGATTCCTTTTCAAGTTTGCCTTTTAATTTTAAAAATAGCAGTCTTGCCTTGAGATTGGAGTGAAAACGAAATGTCAATGCATCAATTATTTTTTAATTTGGCAGGGAAAAGGCATCATCACTTTGAAAATTAAAATGAAATCATTTAATTTGTAATACACCCATTATCCACTAGATGGCGCACTTATCCAATCTGAATCTGATCTCTAACAATATTCCTTCACAAAAATGCATTATTTCAGCTTTTTGCTAAAAATAAATATTTTTGAATAAAAATACCCATATTTAAGAGTTTATAAGCAGAGAAAAAAATATAGATATGATGAAGTGTTGTTTTCCCATTTTGTTTGTTTGAAAGTAAAAAAAGTAAAAACGTATTCTTTAAAATCCTTTGACTGAATGTTCCTTCTATGTCATTGTTGTGAAGAACAGGTTTAGCATCTTTATTTTTAAGAGGATGCTTTGTAAAGTTTGCTGTGTTCATCTCTCACCTTGTTTTTTATATCTTCCAGAGTTGTATCCAAGCTACAGTAAAGTGATGTTTTACTGGTGCACATCACTGCAAATGTCACTTTCATCTTATTAGGCACTAAAATAAAAATAAAGATGTCCTTGTTAAACATCACAATAAATACATGACAGAAACACAAACTCCAGCCACAAAAATACACTGCAGTCATGAAACATGAAGTGTTTACAAATGTCTTATAGATGTATTAGCTACAAAATAAAACATGGGGCAAGAAATGTACCTGTCATATTATAAGCAAAGACTGGATCACTCTCATCATTGCCAGCCACAACACTGACACTGAAGGTGTAGTTTGTTCCCGACTTTAAACCATTAAAGATGAAAGTATTCTGGGTTACACTGTTTTCATGAGTTTCATTCCAGTATTCAGAGTGAGCCGTCACCTTATATTTAATTTTTAAGTTTCCTGTCAACTCTTTGGGAACTTCCCAAGTTAGTTTTATGGCAGTATGATCGAGAACAATGGCTAATGCCTTTCCAGGAGGAATAATTTCTGTGAGAATCAGAGTTTGTGCAAAATTGGATGTTAATTTGATAAACAGTATACAGCAGATAAATCAGTGCACACTTAAAAATAAAGGTGCTTCATGATGCCATAGAATAACATTTATTGGCTGAATAATTGCACAAAGAAAATCCTAAGATGTTTTTTTCTTTTTCACAAAAGGTTCTTTGTAGTAAAAAAGGTTCTTTAGTTTATTAAAAGGTATGAAAGTAATGATTCTTTAATAGAACCTTTGACTGAATGGTTCTTTGCGGAACTGAAAATGGTTCTTCTATGGCATCACTGTGAAAAACCTTTTAAGCACCTTTATTTTTAAGAGTGTAGTTTGATAAGAAGCAGGCACGTGCACACATAGACATCAAAGGGGGCTTGAGCACCTGCCCTTTTTATTCCTGGAGAGAAAGTGCCCTTTTTTCTGGGGTGCTTTTAAAAAAAAAATAAAAATATGATTTTTATTCATATAACAACTGATGTCTGTCTGTTTCTTGTGTTTTTTACTTGTTGCTTATTTATTTTAACATGAATTTATTCAGGAATCATTTAAATGAGATTTAAACTCGTATATAAAGAAAAATAGCGCTATTTGTGGCACACAAACGGTTAACAGATGAGTCCCGCCTCCAAAATTCACATCGCTAATATGATTGGCTTTACCTTTCCTTAGTCCCGCCTCTCTAACTTACTTATAGTTATGATTGGCTTGTCTATACTCTTGCTGCATCATTCGCGCTTCAAGTGCCAAAGCTCAGCCCGAAGAACGAGACGCGATCATGTGCATGATTATCCAGGCAGCTACCGGTAAGTGTGTGAGGAAGAAAGCATTCTTATATTAACAGTTTTATGCACAAAATATGCAGGGCCGCATTAAGAGCTCACTGGGCCCCGGGGCTATGAATTACTGCAGCCCCCCCCCCCCCCCCAACACCACTTTAGGTCACCAACTACAGAGAGAACACATTTTTCTAAAACACTGCTGAAGTTGTTTTACATAAATATAATCTAGAATAATTCAGAATAACAGTTGCACGAAAAAAGCTGTTAGATTAACACTAACCTGTAAACATGACTTGCTAATAGCGAATATAGGGGTCGGCGATGAGCTAAATGTTTTATCATTATACGAGTCATTTTATCTAACAATAATGATATACTTCACAGTCAAGTTATATTACTTTTAATAAGAATTTTATCATATGGAAATTTAATGCCACTAACATTTCAGAATTCTTTTGACCAATTTCCATATCACAAAAAAATAATAGTCACTTAAAAAAATAATCTCAAGCTTACTGATGACAAGAGTTACAATTAATAACAATAGAACACAGGCACACAAGAAATCGACCTACTTGAAAAACTTAAAGCACTGAATAATATTATATTGTGTAAAGTAATCAAATATACAGTACCTATCTTTCACTATAAATTCAACATTCATTCTTATTTATTTTACAAAAGTGATTCAGTCAATGGCAGTAAATTACTTTATTTCTGATGTTTGATTTATTTATATTTATTTAATGTTTATTTGACAGGGACAAATGGATAAAACATTGCTTTATAAAAACTACAAAGTAGATTCCATGCATACAGGTTTATAGCCAAGACTAATTTGCAACCCCTGTCCCTGGTTAGGCTTGTAAGGTTAAAACAGAGATTACAGAGTATTGAAGCACAAATTTATAGCTATTAAAATATATACAATAAATACATCAAATACATCAAATAAGATGTGGGCTTAAATAGATGTAGTAGTCACTACACAGAATCTAAACAAATTTATACATTAAGTTGTAGCCTGTATAATCAGCGTTCACAAAGTTGTTTCAGTTTTAGCCATTGCTTTAAATGTGTATTAAAAACCTTGAGTCCTTTCAGTGTTTTAATTTCTGATGGTAAAGCATTCGACCATTTTATGCCATTTTAAAGTGATGTCTGACCAAATGTTGTTCTACGTTTTGCGACTATACAGCCTATACAGTGCGGCACGGCTTTTTATATTGCTAAGCAACCACCGAGTAAGCTGTCTTGTCAATCAAATATTGACGCGTGAGCGCTCTTTTACTGTTAACTGTCATATTAGCAGAAACTTTAATAATATGACGCTTGCTCTGACCTTGTTTGAGGGTGAGAGGTGCACAAAGACGCAGGAGAAAGTGAGCGAGTGGAGTCCGGTTCTTCAAAGCCCTTGTAAACTTCCCTTACTACAACGTAAGGCCCGCCTCTCCCCTCATTCGATTGGACAATGCGCCCGACGCGAATGACGTCGGGCGCTTCTCCGCTCTAGGCGCTTCTTCAAAAGCGCGTGCTGCGGCTGGCGGCAAAAACCTAATTTGTAGGGGGCGTGGTAAGGCTTTGGCAATCAGATGTCTAGTAGCAGTCAATCTGCTTCACAGCCAATCACGGGCCCCCTACTTGTTCGGGCCCCGGGGCTTTAGCCCCGCCTAGCCCTATGGTTAATGCGGCCCTGAAAATATGGGACACGTTGTTACACATAACGATTCAGGGACATTGTTTTCCATGGCAATCCCATATTAACCTGAAGACTTGCAAACTTGTAACAGTGTAGTGTATGTAGTTTAAACAGACTGCTCAGAAAATAATAAAGCTCAAACAATAAAATAATTGCTAACTTAGTAAGCTTTTTTGTTTGCGTTTTTTGTAATGGCTGTTAAATAAGTATAATGTGTTATACTGGAGTGCTGGAGTAGATTGGGAAGAAATCTGATGGTTCAGTATTCTGATCTTTCACTGACATCACAAAAAAGTAAAATATAAAAATACAAAAAAATAGGCCTAATCTATATTTGTTGTTTCTGACACGTGTAACCCTAATAAATATGAAACCTAAGATTAAAGGTGCCAAAGGATGTGTTGCATGTTAAATCGTTCTTTGACAATTACATAGAAGGTATGTTGCTTTATTAAGTGCAAAAATTATCCAGAAACGTTTTTACATGTCTATTTACAACCCTAGAATTTGTCATTTTATTTAAATGGTCTATTTTTGCCCTATTTGAAAGGGTCATGAATAATAATGTTGAGCTCTGCTCTGATTGCTCTGCTCTGAGGCTCATGCCAGAAGCTCACATTAGTAAACAGACCTTATATTTTGAGCCCTTATCAGACAAAAATACATTTTGAGTAACAACTAACAACTAATCAGCTAAACATTAGCATTTATTGGCATGTAGCACTAACTCAGTCGTCAAAACTTTGTTTTTAGCATTTTAACAAATTTGTAATTAATGTGTAATTTAATGTTTTCAAAACATGCACATTGTGTAATGGCTTCCTTTGCTGCTCTATAAACCTAGAATACTAAGGAGACCATGGTGTCTGTGTGAACTGATTATTTTGTAGACATCTTTTGAAAATTAAACAATTGCGTGAGTTTGAGGAAGATAAAATTAATTAACTTTTTTAATATTTTTTTTTAAAAAAAGGAAGTCAGAATTGTGTTAATATATATATACTTTTTTTTTAAAAAAAAAAAATATATATATATATATACATAATTATGAAAGGTGCCCTTTATTTCACTTGAGCCCCTGCCCCTCAAAATGTCTGTGCACGTCCCTGATAAGAAGTATTGACAATATCACAGTTACTTACTGGTATACAATGATTGTTCAACACGATCACTTTCCAATTTATATTTCTCAGAAAGAGTGATGACAGTGATGGTGTAGTTTACTGCTGCTTGCAGCTCATTGAAAGTATGATTCAATTGATCAGTGACATTATACGTGTCAACCCAGTCATCTGCTTTAATGCTCACCTTGAATCTTTTATAACCTTCAGTTAAATTCCAGTTGGCAGCAATGGAGTTAGAAGTTGCATTTAACTTCAGTTCTGTCACTGCTTTTGGACCTACGTGCAAAGATTTCAAGAAGAATAAACAATTTGTAAATGTAAATCAACAAAACTTTAAGAATTTGGTATACTTAAAACAAGGGTAAAAAGGTTATATGGTATGTAAAAAAAGATATGATATTGATACATAAAATGGTATGATATTGATAAATATTTATTCAAACAAAATCTGGGTGGTTTTCAATCTCTTTTCAATGAGTCTACACAAGTTTATACATAAGTCAAACCTAAGGAAGAACAATTCTTGCCTTCAGACTTTGGGAGAACATGCAAACTAGACACAGAAAAACCTCCTGACATCAGCTGAGGCTCAAACCGGGCATCTTTGTACTCAACAGTGCTACCCACTGAGCCACTGCACCACGTCCCTCATATTCAAATATAACACATAGGGCCCTATTTTAATGATCCAAGTGCATTGTCTTAAGCACACGGCGCACAGTCTAAACATGCGTGTCTGTATCCACTTTTGTTAAATTAACGATTGGAAAAATGTTTTGTGTGCCTAGCGCACAGTCCAAAAGGGGTCAGATTTTTGTAATGACTAATGGGTGTGTTTTGGGTATAACGTGCAATAAACCAATGAGAGTATCATCTCCCATCCACTTTAAAAGCCAGTCGCACACGGCCAGGGGTAAATTGTAATACGGCTCGCTGGACCATATTATACTTAATCAAATACTTTTAAAATGATGATTTTTGTATTAGAATGTAAATACTCCCAACCAGGAGGGGGCGCTAGGTCCCACGGATCGTCACAGTAAGGATAGTCCCGTGTTTGGGGTTATGTGAAGAAGAGGTCTTCACGGGGTCTGAAAACCCGAGGTCCAACCCGAGACCTGATCAGGTTCGGGTCTAAAAGTTTCACGCGTGCTTCGGACAGGGGTCGGGTACAATAATCAGTTCTCGGGTTGTTTAAAATGATTGTGTTTTTGCCGAACGGACCCGAGAAGCCATGAACTATCTCGCATGTGTGTTTGTCAATGTCCTTTTCAAACCTCTCCTCTGTTTGCAAGAGCGCTTGCAACATTGTGTGGTTGGCAATAGGTTAATTTTCGTTCAGACAGACATGTCAGATATTTTTAAATGTAAATTTTAGCGGTTACCTTGCTATCATCATCATATAAACAAATGGAGCAGCTTGCCAAATTTGTTGCGAGGCCACCGGGGCTGCAGACTGCACACACGTCAGTTTACATTCAGGTCCAGTCGGCTTTAAAACAATGCCACTGGTTTGGGTGACGGGTCGGACTCGGGCCAGAATTGCTCTCAGATTTGAAAGGTAAAATACATTGTTATTAACATTATATATATATATATATATATATATATATATATATATATATATTGTTATGAATTTATGTATTATTAATTTCAAATAATGTTGTTCTCTAAGGGCGGGATGAGAAACTCCTCTATACTATTTTAAAGTGCCTTGCTTGTTACAGATGTTAAAGCAATGCAGTTAAGAAGTTTTATCTGAAATGCTTGTCCAATGAAAATAAAGTTATGATTTAGAATTAGCATAATTGCTAAGTTTTATAGTTAAAATCTTTAAAGACAGGTTAACTGTATATTGTGTTATCTTAATAAAGGAAATTAAGAATGATGAAATTGTGGCGTGTGGTTCTGGCCCCCTTGGTATAAAGGAGAAAAATGCTGGCCCTCGGCATTATCAAAGTTGCCCATCCCTGCCCTATTTAGATGGAGGAATTTGTAAGGTGAAAAACTAAGCGGACGAATAAGATTGATGTTAAAAAAGTTGGGGGTTTTGTATTAAAACTTTCTCTTTAAAAGTGGTTTTCTTTCAGTCATGAGTATGGATAGCCTACATGATCAGTGTAAACTCAAGGAATAATTTATAAAGACATTTATAAAAGATAAAGACCTTATTGAACACATCTAAACCAGAGAGTATATTTTAAAGATTAAACACCATACTCACGTGTGTATGCATCAATTTGAACCATTTCTCCTTGTACTGTGTTGTTGTTTGTTAGTGCAGCCACACACAGAATATATTTTGTGCCAGGTGTTTTATCTGTAAAGTTTATCCGCTCAGCTGTTGTGATTATACAGTTTACACACTCATTGCACTCGTTGCAATCACTGCATTTATTGCAAAATAAATTAAGATTAAGACAAACACGGTAACCCGAAAGGTTTCCATTAGGTTTTGTCCAGGAAGCATTTATGACTGTATCATAATCATCTGCTGATTTTAGATTCAGGACAGGTGAAGGCTCTGAAATGCAAATAACAAAAAGAATCATTCACCTATTAAAAGCATTACACACAGATGTTTTTTTTTAGATAAATGTAAAGTATTTTTCATAATGTAGTGTTGACTGTCTGTACTTACTGGTGTAAGTAGAAACGCTCTCTGGCACACTTTTGGTAGTACCATTAACTATAGCAGTAACTCTGAAATTATACATTTTCCCTGGTGTGAGACCTGATATCACAATTGTTCTTTCAGTTGTATTACGTAGTTTGGATACACCTGACACGTTTACTGAATAGAAATCATATCGTCCTGAGTGATTCCAGCTCAGTTCAACGCTTTCATTTGTCACCTTCGTTACATTGAGATTATAAACAGCAGATGGGGCTAAAAGAAAGAGATTGTACATCATTATGCGCATTAGTGATCTACATCATTACATTTAGAAATGTCAAATATAAATGAATGCAAATGCAATTAAAGCTGCAATCTGTAACTTCTGCCTCTCTATCGCCATCTCTGTCTGAAACATAAAATTGCAGTTATTTGTGGAGTAATTTTCTGTACGTGCTTTGTGCTTCAGCCTTCTACTCTGTGTGGATGAATCTGATGCCTGTGATCAAAGATCTGTCATTATACCAATACATGACACTTCAGCCCTATTTGCACAGGTTTAGTATTACCTTGTTATAGTCACACAAAATTGTATTAATCTATTTGTGTCAATGGCACAAAATTCAGCTTTTTCGTGCCTTGAGCACAAATGTCTTTTTCGCGACACTTGCACAAATTTCTATAAATAGTTTCTTATGTGCGTGGCATGAATTTCTTTTTTGTGTGATTTTATGTATTGTTTTCTTCTTCTTTCCTATTTTTAAATCATTGTTCCTTGGGGTTAGATTTGGGTTAGGATGTACTTTTATGTATTGGTTTCTACACATTTTTCTTCCCCTTTTAAAACTATTCTCGCCTGGAGTTGGGGTTTGGGTTAGGATCAGTAATATAACAGAAAGCGATTTCTGACCCCAGCCCCAAGCAACAATGGTAAAATATAAGAAAAAGCTATGAGAAAACAATCAAATGAAACGAAAAAGAAAGTCGTGCCATGGACACAAGAAAAAGCTGAATTTCAAAATTCAAATTTGTTTTTATAGAAATTTGTGTCACGAAAAAGACATTCGTGCTCAATGCATGAAAAATGGCGAATTTTGTGCCATGGACAAGAATAAATGATACAATTTTGCGTGACTATAACACAACTTTCCGTGCGATCAGTCTGTTCATTTCTGCACCTCACACGGAAGCTTTGGAGCGCACATACAGAGACACATCCATCCAATTTTATGGCTTTCCTTGAGAAACTTGAGGGCTTTATTAGTATATTTCTGATTTACATCTAATCAGTCTCTCTTCGTCCATGTTTGATGATTAATATAAAAAATGTGCAGAACTGTCATTATTTGAGATCTCTAAGTTTAGGCGGAGCTAAGGCTGTTGCGGTGAAGGAATTTCCCTTGCGGTGTTTTTGCATGGCTCACTAGTGTGCTATCCCTAACCCTTTATTTGTTAAATTAAAATTATAATTTAAATTTAGAATAATGAGGTGCACTGGGGTAGAACACAGGGTGCTATCTGTCTTTCCCCTTATGAAAAAAAGACTTTCCTTAGAGGACATGCTGAAACAGTCGGCAGATGATCATCTTGTTTATGTTTCACGCAGATATTTTTGATAATCAACTTCCATATCTAAATGCCCAGGCAAGAGTCAAGTGTTCAGTCAGTTAAAGAGGTCATAGCATGAAAATGTTAGCATTGCCACTTTGTAGGTGTGAGCAAAAATGTGTCGTTTTGGGTGTGTCTTTTAAAATGCAAATGAGCTGATGAAGTGCAAACACTGATCACAATGATGGTGGTTTGGTGTAATTCAAACTCAATTGTGCTGTGAATTATTTTTTCTCTCTTTCTTTCTATCTTCACTAAATGGCAGTGCAGTGGTTGGATATTGCAGATTAAGGGGACGGTATTATTCTAATAAGATATCCTTATGACATCATAATGAAAGCCAAATTTCAATGACCTATTTTTGCTCACACCTACAAAGTGGCAATGCTAACATTTTCATGCAATGGCCCCTTTAATAATAAAGCCATCGGCGTTACATTGGCTGCACCTCCCTCATCCACGGAGCGGAAGAAAAACTTTAAAGATTTTTATTTAAAGTGGTTTTAATGCTGGCCAGTGCCGGTCTTTCCTTCACGCAAAGTACGCAATTTGCATAGGGCCCCGCACCACTAGAGGGCCCCCTTGATCTCAGAATTATTTAAAACCATTATATCAAAGAAAAATTATTATTATGTTTAATGAAAACAAGACGCTATAATTTAAATAATTTGCAAACTTCCGAATTTGTGCGGGTTTTAAAAAATACTTAAAGGGATACTTCACCGATTTAGCATTCAGCTTTGTATCTGTAGAAACCCGGCAGTATTACTGAATGACCATGTTTCCCTCCATCATTTCCCCCTGAGAGGAGAGATATCTGCATTTTGGTTCTGCAAAAAAGTCCTCCGATGATGCAAAAATCGTCATATTACATCATCGGAGGACTTTTTTGCAGAACCAAAATGCAGATATCTCTCCTCTCAGGGTGAAATGAGGGAGGGAAACATGGTCATTCAGTAATACTGCCGGGTTTCTACAGATACAAAGCTGAATGCTAAATCGGTGAAGTATCCCTTTAATGATTTCTTAAATCACTGATATGTACTCGGACAACATGCAGGCAGTTTCTCAATCCGAAGGCTGCAGCCTTCAGAGGTCACATTTGTAGGCTGCATATGCGTCATAAAAACGTATTTTAGAATATTAACAATTATAATGTTGACTATTATTCTTAGTTAATGGTTAATTGTTATGTTATGCTTATGACTTGCAAATGAAATGCTTATTTAACTTAAATAAATCAGGCTTGATGACGTATGCAGCGCGCATATGCGACATGATCCGGAGGTTGCAGCCTTCAAATTTAGAAACGGCCGCGTGCATGACGCAGAAGAGTGATTTGGTAACGATGCGCATATTATATGACCACCATTGATTTAAAACAAAGACAAAGCTATCCGTCTGGAGCAGAATAAAGGGAAAAAAACGTGAAGCAAGGGAACAAGATAAAGGATTTGCGCGAGCAGATTAAGTCAATGTAAAGACACGCGTCCTAGCATGGGGCGATTCAAATGACGCGAATTGGGTGACGCAATTGCCGCGAAAACACCCGCTTTTCCCTTTGAACTTCAAGAACGCGCTCTCCTGCAGGATAATTTGACGAGAGAGAGAGAGAGAGAGAGAGAGAGAGAGAGAGAGAGAGAGAGAGAGAGAGAGAGAGAGAGAGAGAGAGAGGGGTAAGAATGGTGCCCACGTCGAGAAAACTTAATAGAAGACTTGAAATTTGTAAAGGATTAAAGTATATGTCAATCGTTTAATTACAGTATGTTAACTGGATAACACTGGATATAACTCATTGTATAGATAATAAAATAATGTATTTTGATTACACAAATCAAACCTAACTTTATGATTGTAGCTGCTGACCAGCATAGGGAATCTCTATGGCTAATTTATAAGACATGTTGCTGATACAGTACTGTGTGTTGTACCTTATCTTGTTAATTGAGTCTTTTTGGGCATCTTATGCCTAGAATTATTTAAGGAGATTGATTCTTTTAACTTCCTTTAAAGTTTGATCAATTGTGCATAATGACATGTGCAACAAATGGATATAGAGTGTCAAACTCATAGATTTGCAATATTTAAAATCAGACACTATTTTTAAAATATTTGGGGTCAACGTCTGTGACAGCTTTAAAGGGACACTTCACCCATTTGCATTAAGCTTTGTATAGTTAGAACCCCAGTCATGTTTTTGAATGGTCGTGCATCATTTCCTCAGTTGCCGCTGAGACAGGACAAATACAGATTTCAGTGTTGCACATCCTTCTTTCAATGATGAAAAAATCATTTTGCATCATTGAAAGAAGGAAGTGCAATATCTTTGTTGAGGGAATGAGACTACAAACACCCCTTTTCTCTGTAAAATAGGCACCAAATTCTAAATGTATGTTACATTTCGACTACAAATATAACACTTTCAATAAAGATTTATGTTTCTACGGGTGAAATGCTCTTTTAAAGCTGAAACTTATCAAATCCTATCAGAGGTCCAGAATGTCATTGAAACACACCAGTGGCTTTGCTGTCATCAGTATTAAACATGTTACCCCTCGAAGTACCCCTCCCCACAGAGCCCCCCCCCACACATAACAAATCCCAATTTAACCCCTGTGTATTAACAGTATGTATTTATATGTAATTTAATTTGATTCATTACATTCATTTAGATCAGGTTAATTTTTTAGTGCTTCTCACAACACATTTTAAATCAAAACAACTTATCAGCAAATACATGTTTCATGTTATAATCAGCAAGTTTATCAGTCAGGGTTTCAAAGTAATGTGCATATGGGAATATTATACAGCTATAAGATAATACACTATGTGGTTAGTTAACAACTAACTAACAGCAACATTGACTGGGTTTTACCCAGATAGCACAGGTACGTCTGTGAGATGTCTGGTAAAGATCTGGAGATCTGGAATACATCTGGTGTGTAAAAACATCTTATAAAGGAAAAGAGCTGCTTTACATACATTCTAAATCAAAAATGTCTTGCAGACATCTTCAATACGTCTTTTAGGAGACGTCTCACAGACGTATTGCAGATGAGAAAACAATTTAAATAAGACATCTTGCAGATGTAAACGCAGACATCAAATAGACGTCTCCGAGATGTATGTGTGCTATGCTATCAGGGTCTGAATGCACTGACAGAGGGCCCCTCACAAAGCTTTGCTTAGGGCCCCCCCAGCATCTAGGACCGGCACTGATGCTGGCAAGCAATCAGTTATATTATGGCACCATGTATTATATATAATCAGTTAGATTAAAGTAATTTTAATATTTAAAACTGCATCAACACTAATTCTGTCATCTCAGTTTTACTTTTTTCACACATTCACTGTATGATTTAACGAAATATGATATGGTAAAGGTAGCCTTTTTCAGCGTGGGAGATAAGACCGTAAATTTAAGTGAAATCACAGGCTTTGCTTATCCCGTGCGAACCGGCCACATGAAACTCAGTCGTAGGGAGGTTATTTCTAAATCACACAGGTCCCCAGATAATACTAATCCAGTGCGAATAGTACTCTATAAGTACATCGTAAAACTCACAAGCCTTAAAAAAGACACCTGAACAAGTGAAATCTGCTGAATTTGCAAAATGTTGCATTTACTTTACACAAGCGCCATGGGGACGTTATGAAGTGACTGTCAGGATCCTGTCAGAATCTTGTTTTGCATTATATCTAGTCTTTGTGGCAGGGTTCTGACAGTACCATGTTTTGTGTGGGAACACGTGGCCTTAGATGTTTTCATCCAGCCACGTGTTTTCCTTGTCTTGTCTCTTTTACCCTGCTCCCTTGTGATCCTCGTTTCTCATTATTGTTTTCACCTGTTGTCCTCATTATTTGATCCTTATTTAAAGTCCTTGTAATCCTGTGTCCATGTTGTGTGATCTTGCCTGTGAGTATTTTGTATCTAGTATCTAGTCTGTTATTTGTTTAGTTAATTGTTAGTTTTCTTGTCAAGTTTAGTGTAAGTTTAGTGTAGTGGTGGGCAGAGCGAGGCTTCGTGAAACACTGAAACAGTTGAATCAATTGTGCCGTATGTTTCGAGGCTTCGAAACATCAATCCGAAACCGCCTCCACAGTGACACCTAGCGGTCGTTTGCATGTCTTTACATGAAGCAACCTTGACAAGATTTTAGATGAGCGCTGACAAATTGTATCCCACATGTTGTTTAATTGACACACAAGTGATAGGATGGGGGAGTGGATAGTGCTCTCGACTCTCATGCGTAGATCTTAGGATCGAACCCGGGAAATGCATGCGCTACGTCATCATAATGAAATGCTTTTTGTTGTTGTTTAACATCTGTTTGACAACTACATGAGCTTTTAGGCTCACAATTGTCGATAACTATAGGCTATTCGGGTCTATTTAATAATAAAAAAATGGAATAGAGATATACCAAATAAATAATAAGAGATTCATAAAATATCAAGCCATAATATGACACATTGTTTACATATAAAGATCTTTATTCAAATATATAAATTGTTCTGTGTTGATAAACTCAACCAGCTTCTTTTTTACATATAATTTCTCCAGCCTTTGAAAACATTCTCACACAAGGGACACTTTTGCTGGCATGCATTTTTTTGTAAGTGTTACATACATATGATGAAACATTACTTCTTTTCAGTAAATTATAGTATTTGATCTTGCCAAAATCGCATCTATGATGTATTGTCAGATTTGTTTCCTACCCTGTCAGTTTAAGATTCGACGCAGATTCGACAGGTACGCCACCCTTCGAAATACTTGTGAAATGCACCGCTTGGTGTTTCGAATCACTTCATCACGTGACATGGGTGTTTCGAATCACATTTCGGAGCAGTGTTTCGAAACATTTACGCTTCGGGATCTCGACACAGTGTCGAAACGTCAGTTTCGCGGGAGCCATCCCTAGTTTAGTGTTGATCCCGTCTTGTTTTGCCCCCTCGTGGGTTTTGTTTTCCCTTTTTGTTCAATAAAGTCCTGTATTATGTGACGTGAACATCACTGAAAAGCTGCAAAAGCTGCAAACATTTTTTGCAAGTTCCCGCAATTTTTGCAAGTTCCCGCAATTTTTGCAAGTTTCATTGGGTAAAATTCTATAAATATACCGCATATTCAATTGCAATTTTTAAGAAAACATGCTGCAAGATCAAGGATTTTTGCCCGCAATTATCACAAAAAAAAAGTTTTTTCTGGATGGACTGGTAATCACATAAAGATGAATGACTTTTTCAGACCAGGTCACTCAATAAATTATTATTATGATATAATTAAATTATCGGGGTAAGGAAATAGTTTTGAACTATTTGAACTTACTTAATAACTGATTTTTTTGTTCATTTTAAAAGTGAAAAAAGTTATGAATTGCAGCTTTAATTTTCAAAGCTTCGTTTATTTGTGCTTATAAAACGAAGCAATAAAATGCATCATGTGCAGGTCTACTTACTGGTATACCCTGATAGTTCAGCAGGATCGCTTTCCAGTTCATATTTCTCAGAAAGAGTGATGACAGTGATGGTGTAGCTTTTTGCTGGTTGCAGCTCATTGAAAGTATAACTTGATTGATCAGTGACATTAGACGTGCTATTCATGCCATCAGCTGTAATGCTCACAATGAAACTACCATAACCTTCAGTTAATTCCCAGTTGGCAGTAATGGATTGATTAGTTGAAGATAAAGTCAAATTTCTCACTTTGCTTGGACCTATGTGCAAAGAATTCAAGGAGAATAATCAATTTGTTAATTTAAATCAGCAAAACGTAAAGAATCAAGATATTCAGTATAGGGAATGAAGGATAAATGATAAATGATATTGCTGAATATTTTTTAACAAAATTTTGCAGGAAGATCTCCTGAACCAGCCAAGGATCAAACCGGACACTTTCTTACTCTGAGACAACAGTGCTACCCTCTGCACCACACCCATCATATTCATAAATAACACATAATGATGCTGCTAAATCCTTTACATTGCAACATAAACTCAGTAGAGTTGAATGCAGAAAAACAGACAAAGATTTTATTGAACCCATCTAAACCAGTGAGTCTATTTTAAAGATTAAACATCATACTCACGTGTGTATGCATCAATTTGAACCATTTCTCCTTGTGTTTTGTTGTTGTTTGTTAGTGCAGCCACACACAGAATATATTTTGTGTCAGGAGTTTTACCTGTAAAGTTTATCCACTCAGCTTTTATGATTATACAACTTACGCACTCGCTGCACTTGTTGCAATCACTGCATTTATTGCAAAATAAATTGTTTTCATTAAGACAAACACGATAACCCGAAAGGGTTTCTTTAGGTTTTGTCCAGGAAGCATGTATGACTCTATCATAATCATCTTCTGATGTTAGATTCAGGACACGTGAAGGCTCTGAAATACAAAAGAGAGTCGTTATACATTTTTCCTAGTGTAAGACCCAATATCACAATTTTACTTAAATTAATGGGGTTGCATTTTTGTCAAAAATGTGTTAAATGCATTGTAAAATGTATTTGCCTATGTCCACTGTTATTGCCTATGTTTTATCAGCTTTTGGTATGTATGTATGTGTCAAATGTATGCGTCATCTGTTTATGTCATTCTCAATGTCTTCTATATATGAAGAGTTGCAGTGTGAATACATGTGTATTTTTCGACACGCAGTGTGATTATCGTGCAATAGATACGCCAAATTCCGATTTTGCATGCATATTTTACGCCAGTCCTTTCCATTCACTTATATGGCGAATCGTTTCGTGTCATTTTATTTATTGTTCTCTTATTTGTTTTCTGTTTTTTAAACCACTTTCGTTTGGGTTTAGGTTAGATTTCAGATTTGTTTAAGCAGGTTATTTAATATACAGGTTTCTCTGCTTTTGTCTATATTTAAGCCGTGGTCGCTTGGAGTTGGGGTTAGAGATGGGGTTTGGGTTAGGATGTCATATATATAACAAAAAGTTGTTCTAACCCTAAACCCAAGCGACAATGGGGGAAAAAAACAGAAAACAAATTAGAAAACAATAAATAAAATGACACGAAACGATTCGCCATATAAGTGAATGGGAAGGACTGGCGTATTATATGCACGCAAAATCAGAATTTGGCGTATCTATTGCATGATAATCACACTGCGTGTCATTTGTACGCTTTTGGTGAGAATGGGTTGGTATTTTTACATTAAATGTGGTTGTACAATACATACATTTACTTACGTTTTTATACACACAGAAACATATAATATTGACATGGGACTAATGCGATAATTGTGTACTTATTAACAGCTTTATAGATGTACAGATTTCTATGTAAGTTATTCATACATTTTAAAATAGTTTTTCATTGGTGTTTCTTATTCATATTAATTCAGTCATATTTTCGGACTCATTTATTTATTACCGCTTTTACCTAATAAAATGTTAATGACTTTCAGAGAATGACATAATGTTAAATAAGACTACACTTTAAAACGTTAAAATTAATAACATTTCTATAATTTAATATTTAGTTTGTTTCTTTTGACACACAAAAGTTTGTTTGACTGCCTTTTGCTGCAAAACCCTATAAGTGATGCAAGCTTTTGTGGCAAAAATGTCCACTTCTTTGGACAAGACACGGTAAACAATTGTAAAATCCCTAAAGATGCAACTAGAAACATTCCAAATGATGAAAGTCAGAAAGTAAAAATGAAAAAGCTGAACCATACATTAGAGGGCGCTGTGGTCCATGTGACTGCCACATACGGGTTGCATTCAGGTCCAGGTACTCACAATGGACACAAGTTTGAATGTGATCCACAGTTGTTTTGCATCATTCATCTAATTTATCTTCCATGCACTTAGAGGACAAGTGCAGAAAGTCAACGTGGTGTTTAACAGATTCTGACAACAATGCTTTAATTCTGAATGGCGCAAGGATGGAATTAAGCAGATTTGAAGTGAATGTATTTTAAGAACATATAATACATGCTGAAAGCATTTAGTTAATATCATTATCTTATTTTTGACGGAGGTAGCATTGAGCTCCTCACATGTTGTCTGTAGACGGTTTTATCGGACAGGCATGCGGTCATCCGATTACGCGTCTGGTCGGAATTTTACTTCCAGTCTCTGTTTGTTTAATGGTCTGACTAGTTGCTAAACTGAACTCTTGAACAAATACCTCGTCGAAAATAACTAATGTTTTGGTTTTATAGACAATCTGCGTGTTGTTTATTTTGCTTGTTATATAAATAAACAACTTTAAAAGGACTTTGTGTTATTTATTCTTAGCGGAGTTTACCGAAAGTTACGTGTAGACCACGAAAGCCGTTTGTTTATGTTGTTACTGCTGATACTGTCTATATGTCATCATCAACGTGGTGTGTATATGTTATTTATTTATTTTATCCTTCCTGTTGTATGCTTGTTTAATTTTTTATGACCACAAACAGCACCCACAAATATAGATTGCATCAAATTAATGTTTACACTTATTGCAAATCTAATAATTTTATTTATTAAATAAAACGTTTTGCCTAGTGCAAATAGCATATTGCTAAGAAATTATGATATTGTAACTTTTGTAAATAGAAAATATCTCTATATTTTTATAGTTTATATAGCATCTATTGCTATTTGTACTTAATGTAAATAGTTGCTGCCTTATGTATTTTGGATACACTGTAAAAGAATTCTGTATAAATTACATTGTTACTGGGTATTACTGGCCACTAGCTGTCAGTAACTTACTGTAGATTTTACATTTATGTTATTCATATTATTTTCAGTCTTTATATACTACAGTAAGTTTCTGGCAACCAGCTGCATAATTACAACAATTTTTACAGTGTATATCTTTCAGTATACGTTCACTGAATAGGAATCAAAGCCTCCTGAGTGATTCCAGCTCAGTTCAACGCTTTTATTTGTCGCCATTCAGATTATTAACACCAGACAAAAACAATGAATATAATTTCAAAAATATTTATATAAATACATTTGCTTAGAGCTGCAATCCGTAACTTCTGCTTGTCTATCGTCATCTCTGTTCAGATATAAGAATGTAATAAATTGACAAATTTACATGATGTTCCCCAGATGATCATCATTTAACTACAGATTAAACACCACCATCTAGATGACAAGTTTAAATTCTAAGCAACTGTTGTATAAACAAACCTTTAGGGGCTTTTTACACCTGGTCACTCCATGCGTTTTCTCCGATCGGATAGCTATCTGATCGTAAAAAGACCAGGTATAAATGCCCTCTGAAACGATTTCGAGACGGATTTAAATCCGATCACTCAAACCACTTCAGAAGGTGTTCTGGGACACATTTCAGAGAAGTGTAAATGCATCTGGTTGATGAAACCACATAAGTCGCGCTTTACTCCTCCCAAACGTAAACACGTCACTCGCAAGTAAGCTGGAAGAGCGCCAAACAAACAAAGATGACACGCCTATTGCTTTATGGAGTGATGACAGCGGGTAAAAAAGCTTCCTAAAATCAATAAAAGAGTCTAATGACAAACTCAAATGATATTAAACAAAGAAATAAATGTTAAGAGAGAGTTTTGTGAATGCTTTTCCTGTCATGGACCTGTACATGAAATCACCGCGCTGTCACTCTCCTGCTGCGCTGTACTGCGAGCTTTAGCTCATGCTGAGCAAGGAGACGCGCGTCCCCTGCCTAACATACAGTACAACATACAATAAGTGCCGCCTATTGTTGCATAAACGTCATCTTAAGTTTTTTAAGGCGGAGTAATAAATAGTGTATTTGCATTATGGGAGGAGGTAAAAGATCGGATTCATATCCGTTTTGCCAAGATGCATTTATGTGGCCAAATGTAAATGGAACAGTTTTAACAAATCAGATAGCTATCCGATCAGAGAAAACACATGAAGTAACCAGGTGCAAAAAGGCCCCTAGTTAGAAGCCCACCATTGTAAATCAGTGTAAGGTCAGAAGATAGTTTTGATCTTTTTCTACTTACTGTATAACTGATTGCTTATTTTTAGCTGAAAAAAGTTATGGATTGCAGCTTTAATGTTTAAGCTTGATTTTTTTGTGGCTATAATATAAAGCAATAAAAAGCACCAAGTACAGGTCTACTTACTGGTATACACTGATTGTTCAGCAGGATCACTATTCAATGTATATTTCTCAGAAAGAGTGATGACAGTGATGTTGTACTTTACTGCTGCTTGCAGCTTCTTGAAAGTATAACTCGATTGGTTAGTGCCAACCCAGTCATCAGCTTTAATGCTCACATTGAATCTTTTATAACCTTCAGTTAAATTCCAGTTGGCAGTAATGGATTGATTAGTTGAAGATGAAGAAAGATTTGCCACTTTTTTCGGACCTATGTGCAAAGAATTCAAAGAGAATAAACAAATTGTGAATGTAAAACAACAAAATGTAAAGAATCAGAATATTCTGTATAATTAAAACGGTAATATAAAAGATCAAATAAAATGGTATGATATCAATAAATATTTGTTTGAACAAACTCTGGGTGGTTTGCAGTGCCCTCAGAGGTTCCCCATATGAATCTTTCACTGTATATAATAACCCATATTGTTTCTTAAAACCACTTCAGCATTATTCATGTTGAGAGCCGGTGAGTCTACATACAAGTAAATCCATACACAAGTCAAAGTTGGGGAAGGACAATTTGGCATCTCCAATTTATGCATTTGGGAGGTAACCAGAGACACCCAGAGTAAACCCATGCTGACACAGGGAGAACATGCAACCTAGATGCATTATACATTTCCTTCTATTTATATATTTGCATAGACGAGAGTATTTATATAACGGCAAGGAACGTCTCAAATGGCAAGAAATTTCCTCATATAATTAAATTAACAGCATAATGACATGAATAAACATGAGAAAGCAAAAGTGACATGCATATTGTATTATTATTACCAGAAAAACACCAATATTACTGAAATAAACTCTGAGGTAAATGCGCCAAACACCATGGGCTCTATCTTACACCCGCTGTGTTCAGGCGCATTGTTGGCGCGTTGCTATTTTAAGGCAACTAAAATTCACGCAATATGTTTTTTGTTATTTAAAGAGCGCATTAGTAATATGCGCCTATAAACGGGACGACAATGTGGGTTTGCTTATCACACACATGAATGCGCAGCATCACAAAAACGCTTTTAAATATGAAAGATTAAAGGATTGAATGTAAAAGATTATTATTCTCTTAATTAGTCTCTTGGACATAAATGAGGACCGATTATGAGACGTTATAAGGCGTAAAGAGCTGCTTCACCTGTAGCCTGGTAAGTAAATAAATGCTTTGCTTTAAACAAATGCATCTGTTTTTAAATGTTTTTTTTAAATGCTCCCTCACGGATTTATTGTATATGATGACTCTGTACCTGTGGATATGGTGAGATGAGAAACATTTTTAAGTAATGCTTAAAAAAAACGTGTGACGCTGTCCAAGTGCTGAAACGTGCAGAGAGCCGTTTGTAAATTCTTTATCTCCTGTTTGTTACAAATAAAGTATTTTTACAGTACAAACCTTTTCCTACATACTTGTAAATTATTTTTTTATGATATTGGATAGCCATACATTTAAAGCAATTAAAAGCCTGCTTTTTTACTTCCATGACTAAAAGAAAATGGGTTTTAAAGGTTTTAATAAAAAATAACTATTTCAATACAATTGAAAAACAACACAATTATTTAACATTAATCTTAAACTGGGGATCATATTCCTCCGCTTAGTTTTTCAGTTTACAAAGTCCGTCATCTAAAAAGGGTTTAGACATAGCGCCAGCGCAACAGGCTTTTAAAGGGGATGAGAGCTGATACTCTAAATTTGGTTACTGTTGTTTCACTACAAATAAAAACTAAAATACTATGTTAATATAATTAAACAATGGTAAAATTAATAGCATACTTTATGTATATGCACGTATATAAACACGGTAGACTATTTAACATGATGTTATACATATAATTTTTTAACTTGTGGTAAGTGTTTTGCTTTAATTGCTTCATACGGGGATTAAACAAATAAGATTACAGAAAAAACTACTAATAAAAACTTTATTTACATCCATTTAGGGTGAAATTACTGCATTTTTGTGTAAATCCGTGTTCATTTTGACCACAAAACATGTGCTATCACTTTAAATCAGCACGTGCAGCTTGTGTGCAGTACGGCAAAAATAGTCTCGCTGCCGAAACGATCGCAGCGCTGCTGCACCGCATCTGCAACGGACCGGACGGACTGCATACGTATGCTGCTCTAACCTGTTAACATGAGCACGTAAAAAATTACGCATCGCAAACGCACTCCATACAGAGTATGTGTGAAAAAGGCGTTACTCTGAAGCAACAGTGCTACCCACTGCACCACACCCTTCATATTTATATGTAACACATAATGCTGTTGCTTGTCAACATAAACTCAGTAGAGTTGAATACAGAAAAAGAGATAAAGGTCTTATTTAACACATCTAAACCAGAGAGTATATTTTAAAGACTAAACACCATACTCACGTGTGTATGCATCAATTTGAACCATTTCTCCTCGTACTGTGTTGTTGTTTGTTAGTGCAGCCACACACAGAATATATTTTGTGTCAGGAGTTTTACCTGTAAAGTTTATTGAAGCACCTGTTGCTTTTGTGTTAGTACAGTTTACACAATCACTGCACTCGTTGCAATCACTGCATTTATTGCAAAATATATTGTTTTTATTAAGACAAACACGGTAACCCGAAAGGTTTTCATTAGGTTTTGTCCAGGAAGCATTGATAATTGTTTCATATTTATCTTCTGATTTTAGATTCAGGACACGTGAAGGCTCTGAAAAACAAACAACAAAAAGAGTTGTTTGGGACTATTAAAAGCATTATACACAGATGTTTTTTTAGATAAATGTAAAGTATGTTTTATGATGTAGTGTTGACCGTCTGTACTTACTGGTGTAAGTAGAAACGCTCTCTGGCACACTTTGGGTAGCACCATTGACTATAGCAGTAACTGTGAAATAATACAGTTTTGCTGGTGTAAGACCCGAAATCACAATTTTATTTTCACTTGCATTATGTATTTCTGATACAGTTACTGGGGTGGTAGTGGTTAAATCAGTCACTGGGGTAGTACTGATTGGATCAGTCAGTTGGGTGATGCTAATTGAATCAGTCACTGGTGTAGTACTTGTTGAATCAGTCAGTGGGGTGATACTGGTTGAATCTGTCATTGGGGTTGTACTAGTTGAATCTTTCAGTGGGGTACTGGTTGAATGGGTCACTGGGGTGGTACTGGTTGAATAAGTCAGTGGGGTGATACTGGTTGAATCAGTCACTGGGGTGGTACTGTTTGAATCATTCAGTGGGGTACTGGTTGAATCAGTCACTGGGGTTTTACTGGTTGAATCTTTCAGTGGGGTACTGGTTGAATGGGTAACTGGGGTGGTACTGGTTGAATAAGTCATTGGGGTTATACTGGGTGAATCACTCACTGGGGTGGTGTTTGAATCATTCAATGGGGTACTGGTTGAATCAGTCACTGGGGTGGTACTGTTTGAATCATTCAATGGGGTACTGGTTGAATCAGTCAGTGGGATGGTACTGTTTGAATCATTCAATGGGGTACTGTTTGAATCAGTCTGTGGGATGGTACTGTTTGAATCATTCAATGGGGTACTGGTTGAATCAGTTACTAGGGTGGTACTGTTTGGAGCAGTCACTGGAGTGGTATTGTTCGAATCTGTCACTGGGGTTGTACTGGTTGAATTAACATCTGACACCTTTACTGAATAGAAATTAAAGCCTCCTGAGTGATCCCAGCTCAGTTCGACGCTTTCATTTGTCACCTTTATTACACTGAGATTATAAACACCCAATGGAGCTAAAAGAAAGAGATTGCTCATTAGTGATTTACATTTAAAAATGTCAACACAAATGATGGGTAAACACAAATTATACACCGCTTTTATATCCAATGAATACCTTTTCAAAAATATTATATAAATACATTCAATTAAAGCTCCAATCCAAAACAACTTCTGGACTGTTTCTCGCTGGTGAAATTATCGCCACAAGAGCAGCAGAGTCACTAGCAACCTTCAAAAATTGACTAAATATATGTCTACACTTGACCCTGCACTGTTTGCACTTACTGTTTCTCCTATTCTGTAATTTTAAACTCTTTAAAAAACTCAGCTTCGGCTAATGCATTAGGTTAACCCGTTTTGCATTGATGCCCTTTTGTTGGTGTGATTGCTTCCATTGTTTACCTCATTTATGAGTCGCTTTGGATAAAATTATAAATCATTATTATAGGCCATAGTAAATCAAGGTAATCTTTTTCTACTTACTCAATAACTGATTTTTGGTCATTTTTAAATGAAATAAAGTTTCATTTAAAATTGCAGCTTTAATTATTTTGTGCCTATAAAATTAAGCAATAAAATACACCAAGTCCAGGTCTACTTACTGGTAAAGAAAGAAATATTCAGAGGGTTGAGATCCCTGCCACATTTCACTGGGATCACTTGGACATCATATTGGGTTCCTTTTTTGAGGTCCAATAATTGTGTAGACAGGTTTGTCTCATTTAAAATCTTTTTAAAAGTCTCATTTTGGTCCGCTGTAACCTCCACTCTGTAGTGAGTAATGTCCCCTGGTGCTTGACTCCAGGATAGATTAACCCCAGTTTCAGTCTCATTGGAAATGTGTATTTCCCCCATAAAACGCTCTACAGACAGATGCAAGACATATACTGTAAGTGCAATAAGTTGAACTCCTAAGTAATCATGCAGTTAATCTATTGATTGTACAACTACATGAGGATGATTGTATAATGCCCAATGACATTATTTAAAAAAGACTTTCTGTTATCCCAGACATGCTTATTTCTCATAAACACATAAATAAATATATACTAAAACTTCAGTTACAATAACAATGGAATGTCTTACCTTCATAACAGATGTAGGAAAGATTTATATTGCAAAATCTTTCTTCCCACATGCCATTGCTGAGCAAGGCCACACAGGCATCCTCTATATACTCTATAGTATCACCATTGTCATCACATATTCTTTGTGTGCTACTGGGCATGCTAACAGGCAGTAGCGTCTGGTATAAAGAATGAGGAGTTGTACTGACCATTGTCACAATTGTATTTATAAAGTATGTCATATTTAGGCAATTAAGCATTTGTGTCAGTAGGGAGCACTGATCTTCTGTGCTGCTAATTTTTGATGTGGATGAGCTTATTGGGGTGGTACTGGTTGAATTATTTACTGGGGTGGTACTGGTTGAATGATTCACTGGGGTGGTACTGGTTGAATGATTCACTGGGGTGGTACTGGTTAAATGATTCACTGGGATGGTACTGGTTGAATTATTCACTGGGGTGGTACTGGTTGAATTATTCACTGTGATGGTACTGGTTGAATTATTCACTGGGATGGTACTGGTTGAAATATTCACTGGGGTGGTACTGGTTGAATTATTCACTGGGGTGGTACTGGTTGAATTATTCACTGGGGTGGTACTGGTTGAATTATTCACTGGGGTGGTACTGGTTGAATTATTCACTGGGATGGTACTGGTTGAATCAGTCACTAAGGTTGTACTGGTTGAATCAGTCACTCGGATGACACTGGTTGAATCAGTCACTGGGGTGGAACTGGTTGAATCAGTCACTGGGGTGGAACTGGTTGAATTATTCAATGGGGTGGTACCGGTTGAATCATTAACTGGGAAGGTACTTGTTGAATTATTCACTGGGATGGTACTTGTTGAATTATTCACTGGGGTGGAACTGGTAGAAATGTTTACTGGGGTGGTACTGGTTGAATTATTCACTGGGGTGGTACTGGTTGAATTATTCACTGGGGTGGTACTTGAAGAATCATTCACTGGGCAGGTACTGGTTGAATTATTCTCTGGTGTACTGGTTAAATCAGTCACTGGGGTGGTACTGGTTGGAGTTGAAGGACATGTTACTTCATTTTGTACAGGATGGCCAGGATACCAGTTTTGATATGTAACATGATCTCCATTGGACCATCTTGACCATGCTTTGGAGCCATTGAATCTCCTGCGAAGTCCAATCCAGTATTCTGAATTGATGTTCTGCAAAATGAGGTGGATGTTCCTACAAGTGATGGTCGCCAGATCTTTGAAACAGGTCTGACAGTGGTCCCTTGCTTCATCCCATGTCTTGGCACTGGACTGTGGGAAATACTGCTCCTCTGCCAATATTGCAGATCCTGATGTAATAAATTTATATGAGAGTAATCATAATTTTGAATGCGTTTAAAGGAATGTCACTGTATTCAATGAATTAGTATAGAACTTTATCACAAGGCACACACAAGCTTTTTGCCTTAAAACTGTTATTGGTTTAATGCCCATAAATGTTAGTTTAGAAAGGTTTGCTAAATTAGGACTGGATTTTGGTGGGCTAATATAAACAAATGCCCAGTTCCATCAGATAGGGCTTTGTGGAAAACTGCCAGACTCCTCTAACAAAGCAGGATAGATGACCTCAATATCAACTGAGAAGAAGATCATTTATACCCATAACTCTCATTCTAAGCCATAAGCTAGGGTGGCCATTAGTTCCTTAAGAATCAGCATGGCATGCATGTAGGCAAAACAAAGGGCAAATCTTTACATTCTTTGACCCACAAAATTCATGCAGAAACACCATCTGACCATGCAGAACTATCACCCCTCAATTACTAAGGTGACTCTGATGGTTGATTCAGGAATTCTTACTATTCTGTACTTTTCCTTCTCTCTCTCTCTCTCTCTCTCTCTCTCTCTCTCTCTCTCTCTCTCTCTCTCTCTCTCTCTCTCTCTCTCTCTCTCTCTCTCTCTCTCTGTGTGTGTGTGTGTGCAGGGTTGTAAATACAAAATGTTCCCAGGTTTGTTAATTCCCTGTCTGTATATTGAAGAGAAGCGGACTATTAAGAAGGTCATGTGACATACATTTGGATTCAGTCTATGGTATTAGTACATTAGATTAGGAGCGAGTGCCACACCTTGTATGTTTTGTCCGTCAATTTGGTTAGAGAGTATAGTTTAGGTAGGGTGTGCTGAAGACTACCTTTATTTTCTCTCTTAGTTTTGGTAAGGCAGATTATAGGTTTAAACAAAAGCTAGCCCTACTGAAAAATCCAGCTAAGACCAGCATAAGCTGGTGAGCTGGTTTTAGCTGGCCTCCAGCTTGGTTATAGCTGGTTTTGCTTGTGTAGGATGCTGGGTTTGCTGGTGTAGCAAGCTGGTCTAGCTGTGTTTTGGTCACCTTTTAAGCTGGCCCACCAGCATGACCAGCTTTTTCAGGCTAGGAGGACCAGCGTAAACCACCTTAAACCAGCTACCAGCTTATGATGGTCTTAGCTGGATTTTTCAGTACGGAGACTTGTTTTGTTTATTTCTTTGATTTAACATCGCTCACGTCCCTCGTATTCCCCCTTCCTAGTGTGTTTATTTTTTGTTCCCGATACCTGTAAATACTGTAAATAGTCTGCACTTTGTACACTAAACACATTTCACTGTAAATAAACCACCAGATTTTTGCATAGCACCACTATCTGTTTTATTGTCTGAGAAAAAAAAATATTTTTAATCAATATTGCGTCATACCCCTTCCTTACAACTTGGTACGTAATATTATATGAGGGCTAGTTTGGGATCTAAATAATATCTCCTGGAGTTATTAAAAATTGTGCGTCAGTGCATTGTGGTGTTAGGCCAGTGGGTTGTTTTTGTTTGATAGGATTTAGTTGGTGCGGTTGGTTTGTGTATGCGTGGCTTTACCCGCTATTAAGGCAGACATGGCATTTAATTTACTGTACTTTATTCAGAATCTAACCCTTGAACAGTTTGATCAGTGCAGGAAAAATATTTGGTTATTTTGGCAGAACATTTTCAGATTCCCATTGTAATGCAGGCTAGTAAGAGAGAAATCAGGAGTACTGTGTAAAGCAGGGCAAGGCAAGTTTATTTGTATAACACATTTTATTCACAGAGGAAATTCAATGTAAAAAACAATTCAATGAAAACAATTATCCCTCTGGGGACAATAAAGAATCTAATCTAATCTAATGTGCTTTACATAGAAATGAGAAAACAATTTAATAGAAAAACATATGTAAAAATAAGAGACCCACAATTAAATTACAATAAAAAGAAACATACTTGAGAATCAAAAATAACAATTAACAGAAAATAAATGTGATATTCAATGATCATATCTCATATCATATCATATCAATGCCATAGGTGCAAGTTTTTACTGAAGAGGACATGGAATTAGAGGCAGATTTTGATGATGTGTATTTTAATCGGAATGGAACATCAGGTTCAGATTCGGAAAATGATTATGACTTAACATCACTTTCCGATAACATTGCCAACTGGGCAGTGAGTTTTGGCATTTCTCTCATTGCACTGAATGCACTGTTGAGTATACTTCATATAACATATTCCAATCTGCCAAAGGATGGTAGGACCCTTCTCAAGGCAAAAACAGAATATGCTTCTTAGGAGAAGGCTGGTGGGAACTACCATAACTTTGGCATTCTTTCCTCCTTGAAGGCCGCTATAAGCAAATATGCCAAAACACTGGCAGAGGGCATGACACTGGGGCTGCAGATTAATATAGATGGTCTACCTTTATTTAAAAGTTCAACTGTACATCTGTGGCCCATCCTTGGCTTACTGGTTACCATTCCCATGAAGGAACCTGTGGTCATTGGGGTGTACTGTGAACCAAAAAATGTCATGATACGCACACACACAAAAGAGGTAAGATCCAAGTGCAGTTTATTAGGGTAATCCGTGATCATAATACAGCCAGGCAAAAGGTCATACACGGTAAACAATCCATATACAAACAATTAAGACAAGAAACAAAACAAGAACAGGACAAGAACTCCAAACGGCAGGGTGACATGAAACACGGACTCCATAATATTAACTGAACAAAGTTTAAATACACTAACAAGGTAAGTGGGAGCAGCTGAGTGCAATGATCAATGATGACAGACAGGATGATGGGAAATGTAGTTCTTAGATAATGTAACAGTGTGGGGAAGAGACCTCTAGTGGACACCCAGGGAACACCAACCAGACACTGGGACATTACCCCCCTCTACAGAGCAGATACCAGACGCTCCTATGGAGCAAAAAAACAAGAGTTCAGGAGGGAGGTGGACTGGTAAAGGATCAAGGGACTAAGGGCCAGGACCATGAAGAGGCCAGGGACTAGGAAACCAGGTCGGCACCGGCAGAGCAGGAGGCCAGGGCGGGACCGGCAGTGCAGGAGGCCAGTGTGGGGCTGGCAGAGCAGGAACCAAAGACCAGAGCAAAGTTAAGACCCATGGTGGTGCCAGCGGCAACAGAAACCTAGGCTGAGGGAGAGAGCAGAAAGGGGCCCTCTGGGCCAGGTTAGTAGTGGCAGAGAGTTTAGGGAGCACGGGAGTGGCCATCTTGGGCCTAGCAGAGAGTTCAGGGAGCTGGAAGTGCAGAGGACTCGGGTTCGGACCCTTCAGTCATGACGGGAAGTGCAGGAGACTCAAGTTCATTGACTTGAGAGACATCTTGCTGAACAGAAGAGCAGACAGTAGACCACACACACCACATGACCATGGTTAATACAGGAAACACAGATTCCAAAGAACATAACTCTGGTGCCATCCTGAGAACAGGTGCGTGATGATGGCTCTCTCGAGAACAAGTCACTGTAAGACCGCAGCTATCTGGAAAACAGGGGCAGGTATAACCACTGCAATCTTAAAAACTGGTGCAGACCTAGAGACAGCCATCTTGGGAACAGATGCCGGCTTGGCGGCAGCCATCTTGAAAACTGGTGTAGACCTGACGATGGCTCTTCTGAAAATAAATGCAGGCATGACGATGGCTCTCTTAAGAACAGGTGCGGGTATGACGGCGGCTATCTCAAAAACAGGTGCAGGCATGGCGGTGGCCATCCTGGAAGACTTCTTAGAAATGGGTTTCCTTCTGATAGCCAACCTAGAACCTCGTCCTGGTCTAACTGATGTGATGGGTTCTGGAATGGCCGTTTTAGGATCAGAAGTAAGCCTGGCACCGGACAGGTGCAGGAATGGCAGCCATCTTGTGAACAGGCTTGGGTGTGGCAGCCATCTTGTGAAGTGGCTTGGGTGTGGCAGCAGCCATCTTGTCTGGACGCAGGTGTGGCCGTTGTAAGCCACTGGCTACGATACTCTAAAAATCTGGTGAACCCCCAAAAATCCAGGATCTCCAGCCCCTTCATCTCCCACCGAGGCACAGGGTCATCGAGGCAGTTATTAAAAAGGTTCTTCAATGCTGCATCATTATAATTCAGGCCTCGAGACAAAGTCCAAAATGACTGAGCCAAACAACCAACCGTTTGGCCATGCTGATGCAGGGCCCTTAAATTACTCACTCTTCCCCTCCTCTCTTTCTCAGTGGAGGGGGGACTGATACGAATACCCAATCCGCTGGATCTATGCATGATGGAGTCCTTCTGTCATGATACGCACACACACAAAATAGGTAAGATCCAAGTGCAGTTTATTAGGGTAATCCGTGATCATAATCCAGCCAGGCAAAAGGTCATACATGGTAAATAATCCATACACAAACAATCAAGACAATACAAGAAACAAAACAAGAACAGAACTCCAAAAGACAGGGTGACATGAAACAAGGACTCCATAACATTAACTGAACAGACAGAGTTTAAATACTCAAACACTAACAAGGTGAGTGGGAGCAGCTGAGTGCAATGATCAATGATGACAGACAGGATGATGAGAAATGTAGTTCTTAGAGAATATAAGAGTGTGGGGAAGAGACCTCTAGTGGACACCCAGGGAACACCAACCAGACACTGTGACAAAAAAAACTAATTCGGCCACAGAATTCCTATCTGATTTTGTCAATGAACTACAGGAGCTAGAGGCTGGGTTTTGCTTTGGAGATAAGAAAATTAAAATAAAGCTTCACAAGGTAATCTGTGATGCCCCTGCACAGGCCTTTGTGAAAAAACAAAGGGCCATAATGCTTACCATGGGTGCGATAAGTGCCTACACCCAGGGCAATACCAGAACTGCCGTATGACATTCCCTGGATCAGAGCACCCCCAGAGAACTGACATCTCATTCAACCTGATGGCTGATGAACTACACCACCATGAAGGGCCACATCCATTTAAAAATGTTAAAGTTGGCATGGTATCGCAGTTTCCCTTGGATTATATGCATCTAGTCTGTTTGGGCATCGTAAGGAAACTGCTCCAGACCTGGCTCCGGGGGCCATTAACAGTAAGACTGCCGACATTAATAGTAGACAGAATGTCAGACAAACTCCAGTCAATGAGGCCCTACGTGCCAATTGAGTTTGCCAGGAGACCACGGTCGCTTAGAGAATCGGACGGTTGAAAGGCAACTGAATTCTGACAGTTCTTACTGTACACTGGACCTGTGGTGTTGGCGGGATTTCTGGACCGGAACATGTACTAAAAATCTCTGCTGAAATCTTTTGTAAACCATTTTGGTGAGCTTTATGGGACAGACCAGATTGTGTACAATGTCCACTGTCTGGTCCACCTAGCAGACGAGGTAAAGAGGCATGGCTGTCTGGACTCTTTTTCAGTGTTCCCATATGAGAACCACCTCGGGAGAATAAAAAAACCTGAGATCCCTTTAGCTCAACTCATTCGGCGCCTTTCGGAGGTTACAGCTACCAAATTGGATGCTGATGTAGACATTGCACTGAAAAAGCAGCATTCTGCGGGCCCAATTGTTGTTGGCATGGGAGTTAATGCGCAATATGGTGAAAATGCAAGGTGAAAGGTGGACCATCAAATGTACAACAGAGGGCAACATATTTCTGGTGGGGGATAAAGTCTGCCTTATCAAAAACATTGTCCAAAATGATAATGGTCTGTACACTATTTACACTGAATTTTCCAAGCAGTCTCATTCTATACCTACCCCTTTAACTTTGACAGAATGAACATATTTGTTGTAAATGATTCATCTGAAAAGCTGAAGTCAGTTGAGGTGTCAGCGCTGCAAAAGAAATGTGTTGCCTTGCCATACAGGGATGGTTTCGTGGCCATACCCCTCCTCCACTAATAACCATACTGGTTACTTAACAGCCATTATTTGGGGGACTCTGATGAGAGTGAAGAAGAGCCAGAAAATAGTGACTCTGCATCTCTGAGGATGCCATGACCTTCCAGCTTGACTGGTATATCAGCTTAAGCCTTAGGCCCAAGCCAATTGCACTGGCAGAGTAAGGAATGATCTCTTACCATCGAAATAACATCATAATATTAATATCAGAGATATGGTTAACATTCTTAGTGCTAAAGTTATTCCCCTCTCCTTGTATATATTCCTCCAGCACCACCATCTCGCCGAGTGCAAGGCAGCACAGTACTTTCTCCCTACTGTCTAGGTAAACACTGTTCTCCAAAATAATATTGAATACAGTAGCCCCATCTGTATTAACAGAGGAGCCCTGTTCGAGCATGACCTACAGACCAACATGGCGAGGGGAAGAATGAACGATACCATTCCCTGCTCTGGTGAGTAATAACTGACAAACACTGAAAGGTCATTTTGTGCCACAGATTTAGGGAAAAATTCCCACAATCATCACATATTTTCTTAAAACTTTGTCAATAACTTTTGTCATTAACTAATGTCCGTATTATGAGTAATGAGGATAAACACTGAAACCTGATATATTTTATACACTTACACACATTATACATCCTTAGCTTGCTGGAAACAATTAAACAGCAGCAAGACCAACTTGTGGCAAAGGTGAACTACCTCAGCAGCAGACTGAACAGCACCCCGGGGCCAGATGTTGAGATGCCTGACAATGTTCAGTTTCCCCTGGAACAATTGGAGTCAGTGGAGGGATTTGAAATGTTTTTGAAGGAACCGTCAAATGGCCCAGCTCGACAGAAAGTGGTGAGTTCGCTTATTTAATATGAATGGTGCAATTAGGGTTACTGATTGTCAATGATGATATTCTATTGAAGCAGTGTTGAGATTTTGTCAGTGAGGGACAATCTCCCTGGTTTGACATTGTGTGTACAGGTTCCACAGGTCCATGAGGTTGTATTTTTACCTTGCTGTCTATTTAAAAAGATGTCTTTGCCTTTTAGATTTCTTCTTTGGCCACCATTGAATGGCAGGATGTGAAGAGGGTGACCTGGAACATCCTGGGCAGGCTCTTCACAGATGAGGTGTCTCATCAGATTAACTGGAAGGGTGTTAATAACAAAAAGCCCTTCAGTAGAATGGCAACGAAGACCTTGCTTTTCAGTAAGTATAGAATTCAAAGTAAAATTACATACGTTCAGTTATCTGTCCTTGTTAAAAGCATTTACAAAACTTCTGCACCTTCCAATTGCTAAATACTTACAAAAATATTTTTATTAAAAATTGATGAAACACATTTTCATGTTTTGTAAATGATTAGTTACTCATTAACTAATCACGGAATTTACAAAACATACCTCAAATGTTAGTATATCACTTGCTATTCATTTATGAATGTTTTGTAAATTATTAGTTCATTAACTAACCACTTCCTTATAAATTACTTGCAACTGAACGCGTAACCAAAAAGCATTACCTTTTTAGTAACTCAAAATCAAATATAGTATGACCATGACTACCTGTGCAGCTGATGGCTACTTTGCATATGCAAATTTTCAATCAGGTAGGCCTATGCCTAACACAATGCAATAGTTAGCGCGTCAGTCAAAACCTGACACGGTCACTTATTTACTAGGGAAAATAGGCTACTAAAAATATGTCTTTTAACTATCAAACAGTGCAATAATGATAATAATAAAAAAGCCTACCTTTCTGACAAGCAGTAAATCTTCAAAATTGCTGTGGGATCCCCTCTGGTGTGAGGTTCCCTCCTTTTGATTCCTTCAGTTTGTCGCTGGCACTGTAAACGATGTTGACCGTAGGTGCACTTCTAGAAAGTTGAGATAACAACTTCCGGCACACTCATGGGCAAAACAGTGGCGTACCTGCACTTGTGCGTAAAAACGCAACTACGGTCGAAGTTTAGGATTCACAGTGGATTGTCAAGTCAAGAGAAAGCACCCCAGGTGTAGGCAACAGGCCCATCATGTTATTAAAGTAAACGCACACAAACTTATTGGCTGCCTGGTGGTTGTGATAGCCTTGCTCGTGTTCATCTGTCTTGCATCTCCATAATAATAATAATAATAATAATTCAAAACATGTTATTATTGCAATAAGAATTGCGATAAGAATAATACACACTGATGGATTGCGGTTTTGTTTGGGATGTAAATTAACATGAGTTGTATTTTAAATTAGTGTTGATTTTGAAATGGTTAACATTACACTAAGGTCTTTACTGCTACATAGCGTGAATGCTAAGTCGCTATGGATAAAAGCATCTCTTATTTAAACCACCACAACCCTGTTTACTTTGTAATTCATGTTTCTTTTTACATTTAATCTCCTTAATATCTCTCTCATATATTGTATTGTGTAAGCATACTTGGCTTTGGATGCTACAAACCATAAACATAAACATCTGTCTGTTTGATTACAGGTGCTGTGAGAAAAAACACTGTGACACAGTCAGCCACGGATGCAGAGGTCACCAAGCATGCAATCAGGTGGTTCAACCTGGCAACAGATCGGGCAACGAGGAGACAATAATAATAATAATAATAATTTTTATTTATATAGCGCCTTTCCATATTCATACATTTTTATATAGCGCCTTTCCATATTCAAGTGAGATTCAAAATTTGTTAAGAACAATGGTCACTCCCTCAGCGCCCCCATTACACATTTAGTTAATTTATCGATAAAGCAATCAAATTTTCCAACTGCTTGGAAAAATGCAGTGTTAGTTCCGATTTTCAAGGCAGGGGAACCTACTGATGTAGCTAATTATAGACCCATCAGCATTTTGTCGATGGCATCAAAGATTGCAGGAAAAATGGTAACTGAGCAGTTAACTGACTTTTTAAATTCTGGACAAACACTTTATCCATTGCAATGTGGTTTTAGGAAAAAATATTCCACTGAAATGGCTACCTGCTATTTTGTTGAAAAAAATCTAATCAAAACTAGACAGTGGGAGTGCTGTAGGAGCTGTTTTTCTGGATTTTAAAAAAAGCTTTTGACACAGTAAATCACAATGTTCTTCTCTCTAAGTTGTCAAATTTTAATTTTTCTGATGATGCGATGAAATGGATGGAGTCTTATCTCACTATGAGAAGACAAAGCACCATAGTTGGGAATATAATGTCATCATTTAGTAACTGTTCTGTTGGTGTCCTGCAAGGCTCAGTTTTAGGCCCTTTGTTATTCAGTCTGTATGTTAACGACCTACCACTAGTCTGTCCAGAAGTTGAAATCCAAATGTATGCAAATGACACGGTCATTCTGGCTCATGGAAGAGACAGATATGAAGTGGGAACTAAATTAACAGCAGCAATGGCAAAAATTGCCACCTGGCTCTCTGAGTCTTGCATGACACAAAATGTCAGTAAAAGTGCGTGCATGTATTTTTATATAAGGAAAAATGAAAATCAGCCAGATGTTTTTGTAAATGGGGAAAAAATCCAGACTCTGACAAATGTTAAATATCTGGGGGTTATCCTTGATTCACAGTTGTCTTTTAAGAAACATATAAAGCAGGTTTGTAATACCGTCAAAATTCTATTTAAGAAATTTTAGACACATTCGTAATCAGTTACCTCTAGATGCTGCTAAATTGTATATGCACTCAATGATTTTCTCACATTTTACATACTGTATTACAAGTTGGTCACAAACCATAAAACAATACTTGCTCCATTACCAACGTTATATAAACAAACCCTTAAAGTAATGGATAAAAAGCCATTAGGTTATCACTATTGTAATATTATTCAAAAGCACAAACTCTTGACTTTTGAAAATTTAATGCACTTTGCCAATGTTTGCTTCGTGTACAGAGTAATTAATAAGGGGGCTGCGTCCCCATTAGAGGAGTTCATATTATTTTTATCAGATAGTAGAAAAACAACCAGGGCAATCCGTAGAGGTCACTGTGCCGTACAGCGCAGGCGTACTGAGTTTGGCAGATCAGCCTTCTCTATCAGAGCCTCTAAGCACTGGAACTTAGTCCCAAATGAGATTAGGGACATCAGTACATTTACTTGTTTTAAATATAAAATAAAATTATGGCAAAAATCTATACAATCATGTACCCATTAATCATAAACTGTTTGTTGTATCCTAACATTCTATTGTTATGTTATTAATATTGTACTTTATCTGATCTGTTGTTTTGTTTTATTGATTTTAAGAATGTGAAATTTTGTTATCTGGGAGGTTACTTGTGTGATAATGTTTTATGGTATATTTATGTGTGTTTGTTGGATAAATTGTATGTCACTGTTTCTTGTTCAGGGACTCCAGATTAAATTTAGCTTGTAGCTAATTCTGGTATGGCTGAGTGCCATGCACTGTCCCTGTCAAATAAACAAATAAATGAAAATGAAATGCAAACTCCTCCTTATCTAAAATGTTATAAAAGTTCATTCCTCGCTCTGAGTCCTCCTGAAAAGAGAAACATTTAGTAGTGTTTTTAGTTTTCTTGTTTATCTTTTCTTAATAAATTCAATTTTATTACCACTGTGTCTTCCTTGTGTTGATATTACAGTTAAAGGGTTCTACAAGCTAGTCAGAACCTCATAAAATCCTTCAGATAAGTCAGATGACAAACTTTCTCCAACTTACATATTTTCTTATTTGTTTAATGATCTATTTAGATAATTCTTATTGTTAACTTGAAATTCTTTAGCTTGTGCCCCGAAGTAGAGGAGGAAGGGGTCATCTGACACACACACACACACACACACACACACGCACACACCTCCAATGAAACCTCCAGTGTCCTGTGTATGAAATACTACCCAATTGTTGCACGTGTGAAAATCACTAAATTAATTGGTGCCGATGTCAAAATCACTACAGTAGTTTGATGGCAAGGAGTTTTTTAATTTTAGATTTCCAATGTCATAATTGACCTCTGTTGGGGTGAACTTGTGGGAAAAGGCCCATGGATGGAGTACATAGATCTTGCTGTGATGTTGTGACAGAATGGCACCAAGACCTGTAGTGGAGGCATCTAGTTCAACTGTAAATGGGAGTTGTGGATCAGGATGAATAAGAACCAGGGCTTGTGTAAAGGTTTCTTTCAGATCTTCAAAGGACTTCATAGCAAGGGGTTACAGAACAGGGACTTTGGTTTACCTCGGAGGAGCGATGAGGGATGTGACTATGAGACTGAGGGTTTGGATGAACGTCTGTAGAAATTGGCAAAGCCCATAGTGCGGGGAATGGGCCAGTCATGAATAGCTGTCACCTTCCCCTTGTCCATGGAGATCCTGTTGGCTGAGATGTTGTAGCCTAACAAGGCTATTTGGGATGTATGGAATTCACATTTTCAGCTTTGAGATAGAAGTTGTGTTTACATAGCTTTTGGAGGACCGTTGAGACGTGCTGAATATGTTCTGGTAGGGATTTGGAGAAGATGAGTATATCATTGATGTAGACAAACAAAACTGGCAGAGGATGTCACGATAAACATGATGCATAAAGTCCTGGAAGATGTACGGTGCGTTGAATAGGCCATACGGCATTACCAAATATTCGTAGTGGCCAGTAGGGGTCACAAAAGCTGTTTTCCATTAATTTCCTGGGCGGATTTTGACTAGATTATAAGCACTTCTCAGGTTGAGTTTGGTAAAGATCTAACAATCTCTAAGCTGTTTTATGGCAGCTGCGATGAGGGGAAGGGGATAACAGAATTTGAGTGCTTGATAGTCTATGCAGGGCTGTAAGCCCCTGTCTTTCTCAGCTACAAAGAAGAAGCTGGAAGCAGCGTAAATTGGCGGATGTATCCTTGTGCGAGAGCCTCCTTTATGTACTTCTTCATGGCTTTCTTTTCGGGTATTGACAGTGGGTATATCCTTCCTCTGGGTACTGTTTCCCCTGAAATGAGATCAATCATGCAATCCCATGGCCGATGGGGTGGTTATCGGAAGGCTTTCTTGGGACAAAAGACATTAGCATATTCTTGGTATTGAGTCAGGACTTCAGAGGAAATATTCGGGTGAGGACTTTCAATGGAAGTAGTACATACCGGCAGACTGAAACAGATTGATGGTGTTGTAAGGGTAGTTGAGGGAAACAGGTTGATAAACACTGCAAACTCCACTTCTTCACCTCACCGGTTACCCAAGAGAGCTCCGGGTTATGTTTTATGAGCCACAGGCACCCATGTATAATGTCCGAGGTGGAGTTTCCCAGAACCAGAAGGGTCATGTTTTCTTGGTGCAGCGCTTCCACTGTCAGAGCCATGGGTCCTGCACTGCGGTGAATAGCGGCTCTGTTCAATGGTTTTCCAGTGATTGAGTGAACTTGGGGGGCCCTTTTTAATCTGGTTTTGGAAATCTGGAGATGTTTGCAAAGCTTAGAGGAGATTAAATTTTCCGGCTAAACCAGAATCTAGGAGAGCTTAGACTATAACAGAGAGATGCGCGCAACTGCATCCAAAAGGGGACGCCACGCAAGTGAGTAATTATGAAAACATGACGAGAAGTAAGTTTCTAAATAATAACGATAATTTTATTTTGACTCAATCATTATTGGCTTCTGTAGATGGACATCAGAAATGTTTTGTGCAAAGCAGGAAAAGAGAAGCAGAAAGGAGAGATGAAGAGTTTAAGGGAGGTAAGACAAACTACATCCTCACCCTGTCAGGTCTCAAACAGTAGACATGTATGTCAAAAAAGTTAATTTAGAACCCTGATAGCCAGTGTTGCCAGATTGGGCTGGTTCGAATGTGATTGTAAAAAATTTGGGTGGGTGGACAAAATTTAGTTGGGTTTGGGACAAAATGAATTTGTACACAAAACCCAAGTGTGCACTTCCAATGCTGTGTTCTTCAGGATCCTGTTAAGTTACCACCAATGGTCTGTTACTGTTTTGAATTTAAATGTAAGATCTCTATCACTGCAAAGCTGATTTCCCATCTCACGCACCACTGAAAAATGTTAATGCTGACCTTTAGGTGTATTCGAGTTTGGCTTTGCGCATGGTTTTCTCGCTTGCAATCAAGGGAGTAGTTGAAGATGGAGCCGTCAAGTCGGACACCTGCTGTTTGCCGTATGACGTGAGCTGTGTTTCCTTTTACTGTTATTCGCAAATGAAGTAAATTAGATGGCGAAGTTGTAAATAAAAGCAAACATTTTAATAAAAAGTTGCAACCAGAAACACTTTAGATTGAATATTTTAATTGCTGCTTATACTGTATGCCTAAAAATAATTGGAAACATAAGGATATTGTTTTTCTTTCTCCGTCTCGTACTCGAACTCACGGACACTGAGACTAACAGGACCAGTTCCTGTGAAGCTCATCACACCACTGATCTACTGGCATTCCTTCAACATGATGCCCAGCCGATGTCTGCCCAGCGACCATCGACCGCTTCCTGTTTAATTTACATGTATTTCATTTATTTTTTAAAATGTATTAATTCCCATAAAATTGTTTAATATAGTATCTATAGTATATCCTCTATAGAACCAGCTATGTCTGGCTCTCTCTCGAGGGTTTTTTTCTCCAAAGGACTTTTTCCTCTAAAAATTTTTTTTTCTCCTAGGAGTTTTTTCAGTCCCTAGGACTTCAGCAAACAAGTTGTTGCTCTAATGCAACATGAATATACTTTTTTCAGAGAGCTAAATATAAATTGAAATGCTTTAAAAAATATATATTTAAAAATGTATTACAAAATATACAAAAAAATATATTGGTGAAAAATATGTGAGCAAACACACTTTTTGGGCATTTATGTATATTTTAAAATATTAAGTTGTCAACTTAATCAAGAGTGAGATAAAATATTTTGTGCATATAGAGAAGTATACAAATTTTATTATGGCCTGATTTATATAAAGTGTACATAGCATAATTAACTTTATATCTCTTGTAGTCATGAAAAGCACACACCCACGCATAGGCGCGTACACACACACACACACACACACACACACACACACACACACACACACACACACACACACACACACACACACACACACACACACACACACACACACACTTCTCACACTGACACACACAAAAATATACACAGTAAAAATTTCTACATTTATTTGCCAATCAGTAATTATGGAGGTTTTTGATCATTTTAAAAGAAATATAGTTTTTTCACTCTGTGTTTAATATATTACAACATCAACTAAATTATGCTATATATTAAAATAAAGAACAAATTTTTAGAGTGTATTGTTTAAAATTTTAGAATCAGTAATATATAAAGTTAAACTTTTTAATATTTAAGAGTTATAAATAAAGTTAAACACAGTTTACAAGCTTACCCAGGAGAAGTGCCAGCCACAGGAAACTCATCTTTTATCTCCCTCTTGATTTACTTGATTTCATCAACTTCACATAAGGACAGAAAATGTACCTTGCTTTGAAATGATCAAAAACAAACCACTTTAAGCACCAAAAAGGTAAGATTAATTTAATTAATGTAACCTTAACTGAATCATTAAAAGTAGGAATGAAACTGTTACCATACCTGGAATGTTTGCTTGTCCTCTGATCTTCCTGATTCTGCAGTGTTCTCTCTATATTAACTATATATACACTGCACATTTGCATAAAATGCACCTACATTTGAACAGGATTAGCAAAAAGCTGGAATGTTTTTGAAAACAACAATGTTTTTATCAGAGCCTGATCAAATTTCTATGCTACATCGCACTTTTCTGAAGATAACCCAAATATAAATAATTCATTTCTCAACTTAGAGATACCAAAAATAACCAGATATCATGTCCTAAGGACACCCATGGTTCCAGTCTCAGAATACAATGTAAAATTTCATAAATCCCAAATTATGCCAAAAGGGCAACTCAAAACTTTTCTATGCAGACCCTTTAAGATGGGCATTATATATTTGGGCATACACATACCACCCAAAATATCATTATTATAAAAGCAGTAGTACAGATATTTTTTTTAACGTTGGTCAGCTCTTACAATATTTTTTATAGGAAGGTTAAACCTAAAGATAGGGTAAGCATTTTATGGTAAACATTGATATTTCAAATCAACAAAACAAACACACCCCTACCCCCAAAAGCAACCCAGGCAATTACTTTAGTGGAATTTGGTGTAGCAGCTGCCAAGCACATAATGTCATAAATGAGTGAAAGCAATGTGCATTACTATGGTAATCCAAGTCAAATGTGTTTTGGTAGTACAGCGTGTTTTAACGTCTGAATGGTTTTAAAGTGTAGGAATAGATGGGCTGAATGCGCTGAAACTCGCAGACTAAAGCCCTCAATAATGGACAAACAACATGAACCTACATACATACTTTTTTCACTTTCTTTTGTTTTTCTGTTTATGGTCTTCCTTGCTAAAGATTAGGAAAATAATCTGAAATTTTTTTTTTAACCTGATACTTTTACATTACAACTTGCAGACACCAAACAAAGGTTTAAAAATATGTTTCTATTTAATATTCAAATATTTGTTGTTGTTACAAAAAGAAAACAACGCCTCATGTAGGAATCATATGCAAAAAAAAGTGATACAGCAGTGTGTCAGAACAAAACCAGAGGAAAATATACAATCATGAAAAGTATACCATAAGCAATAAAAATGACAATAAACATTTCATTACATTATTAACATTACAAAAAGTCTAACATCACTAAATCAATAAAGTAAAATAAATGTATTAAGCACTCTTGCAGCATCTGCTTACTGCAGGCCTGATCAAGCTTTTTTGATACCTACAAGGAAATAAACCCCCTTTCATTTGCCATGCAAAAGCTAATGTTAACCAGGCTGTTACAAAGAAAAACAGAACAAATAATAGCACACATACAGTCTTTACTAGGAAATCCATCCTGGCAATTTTCCAGGATGTGCGAAGTTGTAATATTACCAGTACTGCTATGAACAGAAAATTCACTCAGAATGAAAAGTCTGTTTAATGAACTTAATTCAGTTAAGACATTTTTTCGAGTCTGCAACACCAGGACCAATCTAGCAGGCGTACAATTATGTTTATCATTTTCATGTGCTTTGATTATAAGGTCAAAGAACGTACAACCAATTTCCATTTAATTAAAAGTTCAGTTATACACTACCAGCCAAAAGTATCTAATATATAGCAGTACACTCTCAAGAAAAAAGGTACATGAAAGTACAAACGTTATCACTGGGGTGGTATAACAATATGAATGTAAAGGGTATATGACCCGAGACACCTGTGATTGTGCACTGGAATCTGATGTTAAATGGCATTCATTCTTGCTGTGTATCTGCCTGTGATGCAATGTATATTTAAATTGTATATTTGAAAGCATACATTTTGTGGTTGAAATCGGCTTGTTTTTCAGGAGATTCTAGCGTGCAGCGGGGGTGCGTCATTGTCTGTGTGTATTTACATACTGTATAAGTGGCTTGTGTTTTCGCCCCCGCCCCCAAAGGGAACAGCGTGACTGCTAAATAAGGATAGTTCACCCAAAAATGAAAATAATGTAATTAATGACTTACCCTTATGTTGTTCTAAACTCAGAAGACCTCCGTTCATCTTCGGAACATAGTTTAACTCATTCACCGCCAGCCTTTTTGAGAAAAGTTGCCCACCTGCATTTTTGTGATTTTAACAAAAGTTTCACAAAATTCCTTGCAGGAAAAATTATCTTCTATAAATATATAAACATACAAATTATATCAAATTAAAGAACACATCCTCTGCTTTCAAACAAACAATAAACAAACAAACAAACAAACAAAATGGGGGAAAAACGTTTCATTATATATTTACTTTTTCCACTTAATTTAACCACTGAAATATGGATATTTCTCTTCAAAAATACAACATTTTGAGCAAAAAGCTTAAAAAATTGCGTTTTTGTAAAGGAATTTATGTTAGAGATCAGACTCAGAATGACTATCAAACATAAAGGCAGTTAAAATAAATCATTAAATCTTTTTAACTTCCGTTTTTGATTAATTCGGCTAGTGGATAAAAGCGGTATTACACTTTCACTTTGAAATTCGTCCAGAAAGGCATATTTATTAGTTAAATATTAACTCATAACTCATGAATGAGTTAAGATGTTTTAATGTTAGATTTAGTCCGAGAGCTTTCTGTCTCCTCCATTGAAAAGGAAAGGTAATAAAAACATCATGAAAGTAGTCCATGTGACATCAGTGGGTCAGTTAGAATCTGTCGAAAATACATTTTGGTCTAAAAATAGCAAGAATTACGACTTTATTCAGCATGGTCTTCTCTTTCGGTTCTGTTGTGAACCGCGTGAAGTCAGGTGACTGTAGTGACGCGGCTGACCTGTTCCTCATATGATACTGGTATTTAGGGACATAGGCATAAGATTCCAGTCTGGATCCTGCCTCCATCAGATTACCCTAAATGATCAAGGATAGTTATCTGATGACAGATACATCTCTGAAAACCCCAAACACTAAAAACAGATGCCTATTAGTGTGTTCAGAATCGAGTAGAAATGATCTTTGGGTTATAGCTTTAGGTTTGGCTTCAGCTTCAGAGGTTGGCAAGCACCTCACATGACTTTGTATACAGAGCCCCTCCTCCAGAGAATCATTGATAGGCCTGTATATTGATTGATGCTTGTTTTTTTACTGGAAAGTGGGACTTTTGTCACCAGAGCAGTGTTGGGTGTAACTAGTTACTAAGTAATTAGTTACTGTAATTTAATTACTTTTACATTAAAAAGTAAAGTAAGGGATTACTCTTATTTTACTCTTATTTTATAACTTCTGATGTAACTAGATACTGTGTATGGACTCTAAAACAATTATGTATACTATAATACAATAATGGATTTAACATGGTTTAAGTTTACAATTATCACTATTAACTGGTTGAATATTACCATTAATGAGATGCTGGCTGTTTTTTAATACTTAAAAGCACATAATAATGCCTGATTCTGCAAAATCTTATTCTACTTCCTTAACCCTTCCCATTTCTACCAATACTTAAAATTAACAACTTCTTCAGTATTAATAAGCAGTAGTTGGAGTATATTGAGGCAAAAGTACTTAATAGTTAGTTAAAAGAGAGAATTGGACACTAAAGCGGGACCAGAATAATTGATGTACTTTAATTATTTCTTCGAGCCATTTCAAGCCTATCCTTGTATCATGTACTAAATAGGATTTAGAAAGTAATTAGTAAATAAGTAATTAAATACTTTTTTGAGAGAGTAATTTCTTAAGTAATCTAATTACATGATTGAAGATATAATTAGTAACTAGTAATTAATTACTTTTTTTGAGTAAGTTACCCAACACTGCACCAGAGCACATTGCATTGCCTTTTAATAGTAATAGGAGTGCTCAATCTTGTTATATCCAGTATCTTTGATATGACATTGCATTGACCCAGTGGCCGGCTGTGTATTTACATCTAGGCATTCAGTGGTGTCCTACCTGAAGTAATCCACCTCTTCATATCACCATTATGACGCTACAGCTATATAAACAATTAATATTATAGAAACGCAGTATACCAGATCACTGCATCACCGACAGATATACATCAAGAATGAATGCCATTTAACATCAGATTCCAGTCCACAATCACAGGTGTCTCGGGTTAAATACCCTTTACATTCATACTGTTATACCACCCCAGTGATAACGTTTGTACTTTCATGTACCTTTTTTTCTTGAGAGTGTACTGCTCTACATTAGATACTTTTGGCTGGTACAGTGGCGGATGCAGAACGTGACATATTGGTGGGCATGGATTAAGTCCGGGTGGGCCTGAATCTATGGGTGTCACTTTTGGATAAGAAACTATAACAAGTCTATAAAATTCGTCAAAACTTCAGAACACTAATTTAAACAGCATACACACACACCCGAACTGCACGTCACATTTTTGACATTATTGATACTTTAAATTGTAATGCAACGTGACATTTATTAAGCCTTTTTGGTAAAAAAAATATTGGGCTCTCATAGCCTACAAAAAAAGAACCTGCACACAGTGACAGGAAATATAAATGAACCCCAAAAAACCTTATACTTTTTTAAATAACCTATTAAAGTGTTTAAATAAATACGGCTACTAAATGCTTAAAATGAAGCTTCTAACATCATATTCTCTTCATGCAAATCACTAAAAATATATTTTCGTTCTCACATATTTAAGTTAACTTACTAAAGAAAGAAAGAAAAAGGGAATTGCTAGAATAATGTTAGACGAAATGACAAATAAATAAACATTTAATATGCTTTTTGATGAGCACAAGAGCAAGCCTACTCGTGAAGAGCGGAGCCGAGGAGCGCGCATATCAGACGTGAATGAAAGGAATAATGGATTTAATGCTTTCACTTCATTTCCTGGCAGTTTCACTTGTTAGTGAGGATAGTAATGGCTAACAAGATGACGCCGAATTACATACAACATAATTACCTAACTAAATCTGAGAGAATGCAAACACATTACAATATTTTGTCCTCCGCCCGACGGCCAAGGCGCATCATTTTTTTTTAGCCCGACAGGAATTCGCCATAGCCCGTAATGGACGTCGGGCAAGCGATTTTGCGAGGTTTGTTTTGTAGAAAGACTTTCTTTAAAGTGAATTTCGTTTTGTATAAATTGTATCTTAATATTAATCATTGTTTGATCAAACAATTGCCTCGATTTAATAAAGAAGAAGCAAACCAAGAACGTCTGTGGTGTGGATTGAAGTGAACCCACTATATTTCCGCAGCCTACACGTCTTTCTGCTTTAATGCATTTCTTAAATTAATGTCTCAATTACACAGTAGGCTTATAGGTTGTTATGATAGGCTATTTGTTGCTTAAAAGCAATAGGCTATATTGTATAAAGTGTAGCAATAAACGTGGCGTGACTTATAGTGCTGCTATATCGCTATATCAAGCAACATCACTATGATCAGATGTTTTCTTTCTATTTTTTACCCCGCTGTCATATTTGTTGTGTGTTTATGTTATTGAGAGGAAAGCGCGCAGCACATATTTATAACGTGTTGTTATTCAAAATACGTTTTCTACTTGCTTGCAAAAAAAGTTCTCAAAGTGAAACCTGTATAATACATCTGACTGACAGCATAAGGAAAGCAGTAGATAAAGGAGACTTCTGTGGGATGGTTATGCTGGACCTGCAGAAGGCTTTTGATACCATAGATCATGAAATTTTAATATACAAATTAAAGGCAATTGGGTTTGATAAAAATTCTCTTAAGTGGGTTCAATCTTATTTAAAAGATAGGAAGCAACAAGTTGATATTAAGGGTACATTATCCGATCCCTTATTTATTAATTGTGGTGTGCCTCAGGGGAGCCTATTAGGACCGTTGTTTTTCCTTTTATACATAAATGATTTAAAGGTAGCGTGTCCTGAGGAACTCTTTCTTTATGCTGACGATGTAGCAATTGTGGTTGCCCATCGAGATAAAGAGATGGTGGAGAAAACAATGTCTTTACAGTTAGAGGAGATTTCAAAATGGTTTTTAGATAATAAGTTATTTTTACACTTAGGTAAAACGGAAGCTATTCTTTTTGCTTCCAAAATGAAATTAAATAAACAGGGTAGTTTTGTAGTTAAAAGTAACGACATGATTTTGGAGTCAAAAAGTGTAGTACAATATTTGGGCTGCTTTATAGATAATAAACTAACAGGTGATTATATGGCTAGTAAAATGATTGCAAAGATTTGTGGGAAGGTGAAGTTTTTAGCTAGGCAAGCTAACTTACTGGACACTTATTCTTTAAGATTATTGGCAAATGCTTTGGTACAACCTCATTTTGATTATGCATCATCATTTTGGTACAGTAGTTGTTCACAGAGATGGAAAAATAAATTACAAAAGTCTCAAAACAAATTAGTCAGAACAATCCTAAAAATGCACCCGCGTACACACATAAATAATGATTGTTTTAAAGAGTTGGGTCTTCTGAATGTCGAAAAAAGAGTGATATTTTTAAAATTGGGTATGTCGCGTAAAATTTTAAATAATATGGTTCCAAAATATTTAGTAAATTATTATAATATGGTGAGAACCCAACATCTATACAATACTAGGGGCAGGGATTTTAACATATATCCTTGTGGATTTAAAAGTTTAGTAGGGAAAAATTCATTTTTATATACTAGTGCTATGGCATGGAATAAACTGTCTACATCTATAAAGAACATAACAGAGCTGAAGCATTTTAAAAGGGTATTGAAAAAGTGGTTGATGGAAGATACTGTATGACAAATGTGTTAATGTTTGCAGTGTTATTGTATATGATGTAAAGTGAACTTAGGAGAAACGTTTGTAGTCTCTGTCATCTGTGGGGTTTTGCATTATTTCTGCTAATTGCCTATATGCTTTATTTACAGCGAGGACCACAATGGAAATAAGCCTTAGGCTTTTTTGTGTCTATATCCTCGGCAGTTTTTTTAAGTGTATGGGATAATTGTTATTTTATACATTTTTATGAAATTCTGTCAAATAAATTTCAATTCAATTCAATTCAATTCAATCATGGCTGAAAGCTGCTCGGGAATATTTCATTATAACGCAACATTCAACTGCTTTAATAGTTTTTAAATAGTTATCAGGCTTACTTATAATTTTACTGTTTACATGCAATAGATAAATTACACCACATAAAGTAGTATACATGTCTAACTATACACAGTAGTATTTTTTACATTTCTGATTGGGCGGGCCAGCTGTCAATCTGGGCGGGCCCAGGCCCGCCCAGGCCCGCCCATAGCTCCGCGCCTGGGCTGGTAGTGTATAACTGAACTTTTAATTAAATGGAAATTGGTTGTACGTTCTTTGACCTTATAATCAAAGCACATGAAAATGTCAACATAATTGTACGCCTGCTAGATTGGCCCTGGTGTTGCAGACTCGAAAATAATTCTTAACTGAATTAAGTTAATTGAACAGACTTTTCATTCTAAGTGAATTTTCTGTTCATAGCAGTACTGGTAATATCGTCCCTTTGGAATTATAGGGTTCTATCTGCGTTCTGGGCAGTTTTGAGATATTGAGCTTCAAAGTTTTTGCATTACATATAGGAAAACTTACATGGGGAAGAAGTTTCCTTCAAACATGAAAATAACAGGGACCCTAAATGCATTCTAAATATACAATATCAAAATCCTATCAAATTTCTAAATGTGGATTTTTGGAAGGGGTCAAATGCAGATAGAACCTTCTAATTCTAAAACAACACTTTTCGCTAAGAATTATAAGGTTCTATCTGCCAAAACATTATTTAAACATTAAATATAAAATTAATGTTGTAACAATTTTTCAACATGTGTTAGAAAGTAACATTTTAATCCTTTCTATGATATTTAATATTTTTATTTTTAGCACTTTTATCTCTAAAAGTCTGATTTTACATTGCTCTTTTACAACACTGCTTCTTCCCTCTTCTGCCTCAGTTTCTCTACCATCCTCCTGTATATGTCGGGTTCATTACAAAAATAGACAATTTTGTTTTAGCATGTTATACTATTCCCTACTGAAAAATCCAGCTAAGACCAACATAACAGCTGGTGAGCTGGTTTTAGCTGGTCTCAAAACTTGGTTTTAGCAGGTCTCCCATCTTGGTTTTAGCAGGTATTGCTGGTGTAGTAAGTTGGTCTAGCTGTGTTTTGGTCACTTTTTAAGCTGGTCTAGCTGGACTTAGCTACTGCCACCTTAAACCAGCTAAAACCAACTACCAGCGTATCCTGGTCTTTGCTGGATTTTTCAGTAGGGTTGAGCAGCTACAGGCTACAATCATTCTGAAATCATTTTAATACTGAGGTAACTGCTTTAACAACCTTTCACATGTTTATGTTTTGACATAACGATCATAACTTAATGTAAACACACTTTTTTTGGGTAGGATAGGTTAGTTTGTTTTTTCTGTTTTTTTTTATCTTAGTGCTTGCCTCTTAATATCAGGAACTTAGAAGCTAGCACTGCTGGCTAGTGTGGTGTCTAACTATGAAAACAATCTCCTCAGCAAGACCTAAAAAAAGACTGCCCCTACTGAATAATCCAGCAAAGACCAGCATAAGCTGGTAGCTGGTTTTAGCTGGTTTAAGGTGGCAGTACCTGGTGTAAGCTGGTCCAACCAGCCTGGCAAAGCTGGTCAAGCTGGTGGGTCAGCTGGTCTTCCAGCATGACCAGATAAGTCCAGCTAGACCAACTTAAAAACTGACCAAAATACAGCTAGACCAGCTTAAAAAGTGACCAAAACACAGCTAGACCAGCTTAAAAAGTGACCAAAACACAGCTAGACCAGCTTAAAAAGTGACCAAAACACAGCCAGACCAGCTTAAAAGTGACCAAAACACAGCTAGACCAGCTTAAAAAGTGACCAAAACACAGCTAGACAAGATTAAAAAGTGACCAAAAGACAGCTAGACCAGCTTGCTACACCAGCAATAACAGCAAAAACCAAGCTGGGAGACCAGCTAAAACCAACTCACCAGCTTAAGCTGGCTTTAACAGTAGGGTGAACTTGTCAGGAATCTTTTTTTGTCGATTTTGCGTTGCGCGGCATAATCCTCACAGATATTGGGTGTCTGTGATTTTTCCTGTTGTCAAGGAAAAAGCCGGCAACACGACATATAGGGACGGTTTCCCGGACAGGGATTAGACTAGTCCTAGACTAAAATAAATGTAAGAGCTGTCCAAACTGAAAACAACTTGCACTGACATATTTTAAAATACATCAGTGCCTTTGTTTTGCCCTTAAAAATGCACACAAGTAATGCTTTTAGTAAGGCATGTTTGTTAAATATTTCCTAATGAAACTAAGGTCTAATTCTGATTTAAGCTAATCCCTGTCCGAGAAACCATCTCATAAAGTTGATCCTGATTGGTCCTCTTCTGTGCATTCGAAGTGCTAATTAGCTCACGCAGATAGAACCTTATAGAGCCAACTTAGAGTTCGACTTTGTAGATAGAACCTTTTTGTTTTTTTAATAAAATGTCCCAAAATGTACATAACTTTAAAAAAACATCACAATGTAAATAAGTTGTCAAAGAGTAAGAATATGTGAATAACTCAATTTTGATAAAAATATCAGATAGAACCTAATAATTCCAAGGGGACGAGATTATAACTTCGCACATAGGCTACTGGAAAATTGCCAGGATGGATTTCCTAGTAAAGACTGTATGTGTGCTATTATTTGTTCTGTTTTTCTTTGTTACACCCTGGTTAACATATTAGATTTTGCATGGCAAATTAAAGGGTTTTTTATTTCCTTGTAGGTATCAAAAAAGCTTGATCAAGGCTGCAGTAAACAGATGCTGTAATGACACGAACTGAGCGGAAGCAATAGCAGATAAAATAACAATGTTTATTGAATAAACAAAGAGAGAGAAGACAGAATAAATGCTCAGGCAGGAAATGTCCGGTGTTGTTGGCAATGGTGACGAGAACTACGGTGGTAGATGTTTAAGTGCGACGTTGGTGGAGTGGTGAGCAGTGGTTAAATCCAAACTGGTACACGGAACATCCACACGGAGTCGACGACGACAATAAACAATCCACAAAGCGAACTCGTAATCCAAACAGAGACTAGGGATGGCTCCCGCGAAACTGACGTTTCGACACTGTGTCGAGATCCCGAAGCGTAAATGTTTCGAAACACTGCTCCGAAATGTGATTCGAAACACCCATGTCACGTGATGAAGTGATTCGAAACACCAAGCGGTGCATTTCACAAGTATTTCGAAAGGTGGCGTACCTGTCGAATCTTGAACTGACAGGGTAGGAAACAATCTAACAATACCTCATAAATGCCTTTTTGGCAAGATCAAATACTATAAATTACTGAAAAGAAGTAATTTTTCCTCATATGTATGTAACACTTACAAAAAAATGCATGTCAGCAACAAGTGTCCCTTGTGTGAGAATGTTTTCAAAGGCTGGAGAAATTATATGTAAAAAAGAAGCTGGTTTAGTTTATCAACACAGAACAATTTATATATTTGAATAAAGATCTTTATATGTAAACAATGTGGCATATTATGGCTTGATATATTTTATGAATCTCTTATTATTTATTTGGTATATCTCTATTCCATTTTTTTTATTAAATAGACCCGAATAGACTATAGTTATCGACAATTGTGAGCCTAAAAGCTCATGTAGTTGTCAAACAGATGTTAAAACAACAACAAAAAGAATTTTATTATGATGACGTAGCGCATGCATTTCCCGGGTTCGATCCTACGACCTATGCATGAGAGTCGAGAGCACTATCCACTCTCCCATCCTATCACTTGTGTGTCAATCAAACAACATGTGAGATACAATTTGTCAGCGCTCATCTAAAATCTTGTTAAGGCTGCTTCATGTAAAGACATGCAAACGACCGCTAGGTGTCACTGTGGAGGCGGTTTCGGATTGATGTTTCGAAGCCTCGAAACATACGGCACAACTGATTCAACTGTTTCAGTGTTTCACGAAGCCTCGCTCTGCCCACCACTAACAGAGACGAAGAACCACACAACAGGAGGACCAAACAGAGAGTGATCATCTGGCAGGGAACAGAGAGTCATATGAGTATTTATGGAGGAGATGTAATGATGATCAGCTGGAGCGAGACAATCAACACACAGGTGAGCGGCATCAGCCTGAAGAGCACATGGCAGAGCGGTGAAGTAAACAAACACACACACACACACACACACACACACGACACAGAGGAAACAATGGATTTTCCTACCGTGACAGATGCTGCAAGAGCTAATGTATACTACATTTATTTTACTTTATTGATTTTGTAATGTAAGACTTTTTGTAATGTTAATAATGTAATGAAATGTTTATTGTCATTTTTATTCCTTATTGTCTACTTTTTACAATTATATATGTTCCTCTGGTTAGGGAAGGTGCATTTCTCAAAGGCACCACAGTCACAGCCCGTGGGCCATGAGATTTGAACCAGAAACTGAAAAAAAATACAGTGGGAAAATAAGTATATGAGACACATCATCATTTTTATCAGTAAGTGGATTTCTAAGTGTTCTACTGACACAAAATTTCCACCATATGTATCCATAAAGCAAAATATTGAATTAATACAAAGAAATCAGAACATTTAAGTATAGAAGTTGGGTCATAATAAATTAAGTGAACTGACACAGGGAATAAGTATTGAACACACTTTATTTAATACTTTGTAGAAAAGCCTTTGTTGGTGATTACAGCTTCTAGATGCCTCTTGTATGGAGAAACCAGTCATCTGCATTGCTCAGGAGTGATTCTGGTCCATTCTTTCATACAAATGGACTTTTAGGTTGTTTTCACATATGTTGGTGCGCACCGTGGTGCGGCCTCGGAGCGCACCAAAATACATTGTATCATTTTTCAGTTAGTGCGGTCTGTGTTCACATATATATATTTTTTACTTTACTCGAAATGCCGCACCGTACGCCATGTGACAACGGTCAGCGCTGTCATTGGTCTCTGACAGCTCTTACCGTCTCATGACCACCCCCCACGACAACCAGCCTGACAGGGAGAGCGCAGCTATCAAGATGTGGAGATAAACGATGCACGTCTTTGCGAAGTTTCTTTGCTTTAACGCGAAATTGCGTAGCTGTTCTATTAAAGCCTTTCTCATGGAGCCGTTTGCTAAAAAGCCCGTAATGTCACTATTTGTGTGTGGAGGACAGCTATGCATTTATAAAATCATCAGCTCAAACGTAAAGGAGACAGCGAATCTCTCTGCAACGGACTAGATTGGCTTGTTTGTTGTTAACCCACAATATAACACCCGGCTCACGTCACAACGGAAGCCCAGTGGCTCAAACATGTGGAGAACTTCCTGTATTTGGTTCGGTCCGAGGTCCGGCAGTGTTCACACCACAGGTGGGTCGCCCCAGAGTTCGGCAACAGCCGCTCCGAGACCACCTGTTTAGAGCGGTCTCGGAGCGGCCGTTTAGTGCGCACTCGAGTGCGGTTGTTGTGTTCACACTGACCCAAACGCACCGTACTCGGAGCGACACGTCATTTGGGCCGACCTAAACAGTGTATATGTGAAAACACCCTTAATCTTGAATGTTCCTTGAGCCTCTTTTATGAACTTTCATCTTCAGTTCTCTCCATAGATTTTCTATGGGATTTAGGTCAGTTGATTGACTGGGCCATTCAAGCAACTTGATTTTCTTTCTTTAAACCCACTTCATTGTTTCCTTGGCCTTGTGTTTGTCCACCCTCTTTTCATTTTCAGCTTTCTGGTAGATGGCAGCAGATTTTTTTCAGAATGTCTTGGTACATTTCTCCATTCTTCCTGCCTTCAATAATATGAAGTCTGCCAGTACCTCTTGCTGAAAAGCATCCCCAAACCATGATGCCTCCACCCCTAAACATAACTGTTGGTATGGTCTTCTTGGGTGGTGGACAGTGCCATTTCTTCTCCAAACATGGTGTGTAGAATGACTGCCAAAAAGTTCAATTTTGCTTTCATCAGACCATGTTATAGTCTCCCAATAATCCACAGACTCAAATGTTCAAATCCACTTTAAATGCTCTTTCGCAAATTTTAACTGAGCCTCAACATGCTGTTTGTTCAGCAATGGAGTCTTGCGTGGTGAGCGTGCATGGATGCCATGGCGGTTCAGTGCATTGCTTATAGTTTTCTTTGAAACAACAGTATCTGCTGATTAGGGCTGTCAACGAATATTCTAAATTCGAATATATATTCGAATAGTGGGAAAAAAACGAATTTCGAATATGAAAATTAATATTCGAATAAATTTTTATTTATTTTAAAGCCTGCGGTAGAGGCGTGGCTGTCTGCTTTGTGAGTGGGCGCACTAATGCGCCTGGTTCAGGGACAGGTCACAGTAGTCACACTGTCTGTCACGGTTAAAAGTTGACGCGTCTTGCATGGAAGATGGCAGAAAGTCGACCGCAGCAGAGAAAGCGATTTTAACCCCCAAAAATCTAAAAAGCTATGCCTGGAAGTACTTTGGATTTTGGTCGGTAGGATGTAAAATTGTTGAGCCGCGAGATAAAGTTGTTAGCATACCATTCGACCACTAGCAACATGATGTCACATCATGAAAATGTGCACCCAAATGAGCATGGCATCTTGTACACACTGCATATTAATTTGTTTGTCACTTCAACTTTTAATGCTTAATCCTGTTCTGTACACACACACTTCAGTCATTTACGGGACTGACAATCGCATTCTACAACCGCATTAACTCCCGCATTGCAAACTGCAGTGACAACCGCGTTTACAGAAACTTTGCATAGTGTGTAGCCTACATAACCGAACTGAACAACTAGTAGTTAATAAAGTGTTTAAACGTGCATCATGGACATGACAGGTCTCTCTTCTGAAGAAATAAATTATTACAAAAAAAGTCTTCTGTATGCGCGATACAGAGAATGACAGAGGCACAAGCGTTTGCTGCGCAGTGTTGCCAGATCTTGCACTAAAAAAACAGCAAACAAGAAAAATCCAATAATAAACAAAAATAAATCCAAACGCTTTAACTCAAAGATCAAAATATTCGGACTGGCACCTTCACATTTTAACAACACCAAAAACTTGATCGCTTCATGAGCCAAAAGCTATAAACGGTTAAGCGCTAAAATGGTATGCGAGTACAACAAAGACGAGGACCTGGCAACACTGCAAGAGCGTGCAGCCTCACAAATGCGTACAATACACAACGACACGACGGAGGTTTATTGCAAAACATAATTTTCATCAAAGCTGTGAGTGATAAGCACGTGAGACGGAAGGCCGTTGCTATGGTTATCTCCGTGTCAATCTTCACATTTAAATGCGGTTGTCACTCCACAATGTGGAACTCCAGCTAAACAGTCATGTCTTAACTTTGCATCGCCCGCCACAAGCTATTTGTCTGCAACACGACAAGAGGTCATAATTAATTTCGTTCATTTGTAAGGACATGAGACCGATCAGTGTCGTGGATGGAGCAGGCTTCAGGGAGTTTTGTCAAGCAATGTAACCGAGGTACCATATCACTTTGATGTCTCTTGATTTACTTGTTTTGTGTATGTAATATACGTTGTTTAAACTTAAACAGACTACCTATAGAAGTAGTTATGTCTCTTTATATTAATTTGTCCTGTTATTGACGTAATGCGTCATTAAACGTCGTTAACGTCGTTGAAAAAATGGGCAACCAGATATTCGAATTGTTCGAATATTCGTGGGTTTTTTAGGGAGAATATTCGAACGTCATTTTTTAGCATTTTTGACAGCCCTACTGCTGATGCAAGGTCTTCCTGAAGTTCTGCCCGAGTCATTCTTGTTGTAAATTATGATGTTTAGTAATAAATATATAAACATATAGCACACACACACACACACACACACACACAAAATGTAAAGTGTTAATAATATTTAAACAGGCCTATACAAATTAATTTGTATGTAAACATAATAGTTTTAGATCAAAATATAAGGAAGAAATTGAAAACAGGAAATAATGAAATATTTAATAAATCATATTATACAGAATACATGATAGTATTGATCTTATAAGTACTTCAGTGATTCATACTGTAAAAATAATTGATTTACCAATAAAGAACAATACATATACATTACATACATGCACACATATCAGTTGCCAAGCCATTTAAACTTTTAATTTATTTAAAAAATAAACGTAACCTGGTGAAAACGTTATAAGAAACATTACTCTTAAAAAAATAGGGGAAACAAACTTCTACACAACACCGGATCCATAAAAATCACAGTTTAACGCTAAAACACTTCACACAGCTATTGAGAAGCATTCACTTTCTGCCACCAGTTGGGCTCCGCCCACAAAAAAGTAATCTCTGTTTGCAAACACGCAAAAGGTCTATAGGCCCAAGAGGAAATCGGCAAACTCTTTTAGATAATTAGTGTAGGGACCTAGTGGTCTATAGTCAGATCCAGGGATATAAGGCATTTCTGTCTTATATCTGAAAGTAAGCACAATTACTTCAAATGACATAAACTTGTATTTTGTTTTTGAGTAACAGTAATGAATCACAATGCTTTTCACAAATTAAACAAGAGTCTTGGAAAAAGTGGACACAGTCCATGAATCACGTATGCAGATTTATTACTTATATATCTATAAAGACTCCAGCTCTTTTCACAGGCTGGAGGACAACGTTAAAAAAAGTAATAAAAAGAGAGATGTATAAAAAGAGAAAGCAAATAAAAACTCACAAGGCTTAATCACACAAAATTGCTTAAATGTGCTGACTAAAAACTAATACACTTAAAATGTTTACTTAAGACTGCTAGAATTTAAAAATGTTAAAATCAAAGTATTTTTAAAATAATGATTATAGAAAAACAAACAAGTAGGATTCAACTGATTAATAACATCTGCTACATTACATATACAATTTTTTACCATAACAGAATATTTAATGCATAATCAAGTTGTTATTTATTCAAACAGATGATTCAGGCCAGTAGTTGTTTAATAACCTTTGCTTTTATACCACTGGGCTCTGGCAACAACATCATTAGCGTAGTCGTTTCCTGTGGTGCCGATGTCCATGCGCTCATATGAGCGCACATTCTTCACACCTGCATTGTAAGCTGATATTCCTCCTACAACAGACATTGTACCAAACATGAGACATACAGTGGGTATAGAAAAGAATCACCCCCCTTTAAAAAAATCAAATTTTGTTGCTTTGCAGCCTGAATTGAAGACGGACACGGTTTTTGTTTCGTTCAGCTGTATTTACTCAGTGTAACTTATGTCATCCAAGTGAGAGATTTGGCTCCGACATATCAGAAAAAAATTATAAAAAAACATAATCACTGAGTTGGAAAAAGAATCACCCCCTTGTTTCAGTATTTTGTTGAGCCACCTTTTGCTTTAATTACAGCCTTTAGTCTGTTGGGATATGTCTATACTAACTTTGCACATCTAGACGTTGCAATATTTGACCACTCTTCTTTGCAGAACCGCTCCAATTCAGTTAAATTTTATGGTGACCGTTTGTGGACTGCTGTCTTCAAGTCATTCCGCAAATTTGGGGTTTAAGTCTGGGCTCTGACTAGGCCATGCAAGGACATTCACCTTTTTGTCCTTCAACCACTGTGTGGTCAGTTTTGCTGTGTGCTTTGGGTCATTGTCATGTTGGAAGGTAAATCTTCTTCTTATTGACAACTTTCTGGCAGAGAGCAGCAGATTTTCCTCAAGAATTTGACGGTATTTTGCCCCATCCATTTTTCCTTCTATCCTGACAAGTTCTCCAGTCCCTGCTGCAGAGAAACAACCACATAACATGATGTTACCACCTCCATGCTTTACTGTAGGGATGGTGAGCTGTATTGGATTTTCGCCAGACATATCGTTTGGCGTTGAGGCCAAATAATTCAATTTTAGTCTCATCTGACCATAACACCTTTTTCCACGTGGCCTTAGAATCTTCAAGGTGCGTTTTGGCAAAGCTCAGTCGTGACTGCATGTGGCCTTTTTTCTTGCAACCCTCCCATACAAGCCACATTTGTGGAGAATTTGTGATATTGTTGTCACATGCACACAATGACCAGTCTTTGTCATGAATTCCTGCAACTGCTTCAGAGTTTCTGTAGGCCTCTTGGTAGGCTCTCTGACCAGTTTCCTCCTGGCTCTTTCATCCAGTTTGGAGCGATGTCCTGACCCAGGGAGGGTCTGTGTTGTACCAAATACCTTCCACTTCTTAATAATAGACTTCACTGTGCTTCTAGGCACTGATAAAGCCTTTGAGATGTTTTTGTATCCATCTCCTGACTTGTGCCTCTCCACAACTTTATCCCGGAGATCTTTTGACAATGCCTTGCCACCCATAGTTGATTGTTTTCTTCAGTTGCACTACCAAGGACTGAAATGCTTCAGGAAAAGCTTGTTTCATGCTGAGCTAATAAAAATGACGACAGCTGATCACAGTTGAAAGTCAATTGGCTTTGTGTGCTATTGAGAAGGTGATTAATTACAACTGGTTGGGTTTACAAGTCATTTTTAGGAGGGGGGTGATCCTTTTTCCAACTCAGTGATTCTGTTTTTTATTTTGTTTTTTTTTTTCCTGACAAGTTGGTATTATATCTTTCGCTTGGATGTTATAAGTTGTAAATACAGCTGAATGGAACAGAGATCGCTTTTGTCTGTCTTCGGTTCGGGCTGCAGAGCAACAGAATGTGAGTATTTTAAAGGGGGGTGATTCTTTTCTATACCCACTGTAAATGTATAGTTTACTTGATCGAACTGAGGGCTCACTTTTTATTTACAAATATTTATCCATATTTATATAGGTAAGAAGGGGTGAAGACCCCCATTATGAAGTTTTGCACACAAATAAAAATAGTCTGTAAATTTGCCACAGCAAATTTGGGATCTCTATCTCAAACCCGCTAGCGCCACCAACAGTCCAGGTTTTCCCTTTATGTTATTGCTTATAACTTTTGATAAAAAAGATTTAGAAATCAAATAATTTTTTTCTTCTTAATCCTTCGATTGCACCATACAATGTCATTTTTCGATCATGCACTGTAAAAATACTTTGCTGCCTTAAAATTTTTTGTTGAATCAACTCAGATTTACATGTTATGTCAACACAGATGAGTTGTCACAACTTATAAAATATAGTTGAAAAAAAGTCAAATTAATTTTATAAGTTATAACAACTCACCTGTAGTTATAACAACTCATCTCTAGTCAAGATAAATAATTGTAAGTTGAAATGACTTGTAAATCCGAGTTGATTCAACAAAAAATTTTAAGGCAGCAAAGTATTTGTTACAGTGTGACAATTTTTCCGCCATTTTGAATTGTTTGAACTCCTCATAGATCTTTGTCTGATTGCCACAAAAATTGCTATGTAGCATATTGAGACACTCAAGACAAAAAATTATCAAAAGAATTCCGATAAACCAATTCATTGTCGTATACCGTGCCAATAAATTTTAAGGTAGAGCGAGATAAAGTGGAATAATTTGGATGCCACTTAGCATCAACTATATCTCTGCATCAGAACATCATAGAGACAAGGGCTTGTTTCATTTCTGGCTTGTAGTATAATCATTGTCGGATGCCAGTTCACTCCCTAGCAACCAAACAGAGTACCCTAGCAACTGTTTAGCAACAACTATATTTCAGTATCAAAACATTGTAGAAACATAAGAGTGGGCTTGTTTTAACACTGCAGCTATATTTAACACTTATATTTGTATAATGGTTTGCAAAAGCGGTTGCATGTATTTTATATATTTCATCCAAAGTGACTTACAAGTAATTTAAAAAATATGTATTCAATTAACTATGTCTGCTTTCCTGTGGGATAATTGTGAAAACATTAATTTCACTCTAAAAAAAAATCTTTGTATTTTAGAACCCAAACGCAGAATTTTACAAAGGGTTGTTTTGGGGTTTCTATTTACTTTGGGATTGGATGGTAACCATCCACTCCTATAGTTACTGGAAATCCCTTCAAGCTTCAAAATGACCCAAATGTATTAAATAAATAACTCCACTTAATTTGTGTCATATATTTTAAGTGTTTTGATGAGATTTACTATAATTTCTTGATATCGCTGTTGTTTCAGCAGCAAGCTTATTTGTCATCATGAATAAGATCAATTTCACTGAAATAAAATGAATTGTGGGATTTACATAATTGAATTATATGCTATCTGGAACAGTTTTATATTGCTTGATGAAGAACATTCACTTATTACATTGAGCATATTGATTGTTTACTTTCCCTTGTCTGCTTTTATGTATTTTTCTAGATATTGATTTGTTTGTTTTTATTGGTTTTGTAAAATACTAAAAAAGATTTTTGTGTGTATGTTTAATAAACCATCTGAAGCACAAAATAAACCTGGCAGATTGTTGTGAATGAGTTTGTGTGGTGATTTGATACAAAGACATTTAATAGTACTCAACTATTTCTTTCTCAACATTTCATTTATTTGCAACATCTGGCTTTTGAAGTGAAGGTAAAGGTCTGCTACAGTAACAATGTAAGACTATACAATCTCTGTTATAAACTTTTAAATGTATTATAGTGCCTCATGGTCAAACATTATAAACTCTGGCACACAACCCCCCAAATACACTCAATAATTTTAGTAATTATTCCAATTTTATAATTTTCAGCTATTTACAATTGAAACTATTAACTCTTGACATGTATTTGGTTGGATATGTTAACACTTATATAATTAAACATTCTTTATATACAAAACTTTGAAAGTAGGCTTTTATTGGAGTATTGCAACAGTTTAACAAGAATAAATAAATGTAATAAATGCACACTGGATTTTACATTTAAGGGTGTACAGTATATGTATCAATTTATCATTTTGCACCAATTAAGAAATGAAACTTTTGCATAACCATAAAGAAATAACAATAATAAAAAAGTATCTATTTTCATACATAAAGTTTTATGACCATCCCACCACCAAGGGGCACTCAGCCAGGACACCCATTGCAAATTAAATGTTATGTCTGTCCACAATTTTACAGCTTTAAAGAAACTGACAGTACATAGAAAAATAAAATACATTACATTGACAGAAAAAATAAAAATAGGCATTTCTGCAGAAAAAAATACATGAACCTATATAGATAAAAACTATAAAGAAAATATAATAAAATTATATCTTAATTTAAAAAAATAAAGTATGCATACATATAAATTTCCAATAATTCATGCAATGCAACATAATAATTCTATAAGAAAGATGATAAACCGAGGAACTGCAACTAAATGAAGTTGAAACTTAACTGATGGGCTGGGACTTCTGTTTTGCTGTTATTTATATCAGTAGTAAGTCTGGGTATAAAGACCGCAGGGCAGTGATCCTGAGAAATGGGTGAATAAATTAAAAAGTTACACAAGAGTCAGAGGTTAATATAAATTGTAAATATTTTGTTATTTTATTATTTGATAACAATAAAAACATGTTGCATCTTCAGGTTGGTTTTACAAACCAAGTTATTGTTGTAGAGACTGCGACAACATCAGTTTCTGTTAGTCGTATTGAGTGTCCAGTAGACACCTTTATATTCATTTCGAAACTTTTCTTCAAGCTGAAATACAAAACAGATTCAATGATTTCAGTTTCAGTTGCAGGAGCCTGATTGTGAGCAGTGAGCATTTTTATCTTTCTATTGCTTTCGTCTTTACCTTTATCACTACAAATTAACATGGTATAAAGTTGCACTCTTAAAAATAAAGGTGCTTCACGATGCCAGAGATACTGTAAACCATTTTTTGCTGTATGTTTCATTAATAACCTTGACATCTGAAGAAACATTCTGTTTTACAAAAACCTTCTTTGTGGTGGAAAAAAATCTTTATCTTAGATTATAAAAAGGTTTTAAAGGTAAAATTCTTTAAAATCTTTTGACTGAATGTCATCGTTGTAAAGAACAGGTTAAGCATCTTTATTTTTAAGAGTATGCTTTGTAAAGTTTGCTGTGATCATCTCTCACCTCTTTTTTTATATCTTCCAGAGCTGTATTCTTGCTACAGTAAAGTGATATTTCACTGGTGCACATCACTGCAAAGGTCACTTTCATCTTATTAGGCACTAAAATAAAAATAAAGATGTCCTTGTTAAACATCATAAAAAATACATGACAGAAACACAAACTGCAGCCACAAAAATACACTGCAGTCATGAAACATGAAGTGTTGACAAATGTCTTATAGATGTAATAGCTACAAGATGAAACATTGGGCAAGAAATGTACCTGTCATTCCATAAGCAAAGACTGGATCACTCTTATCATTGCCAGCCACAACACTGACACTGAAGGTATAGTTTGTTCCCGAATTTAAACCATTAAAGATGATAGACATATTCTGGGTTAAATTGCTTTTTTCATCAGGTTTCTGCCAGTAATCAGAGTGAGCTGTCACATTATATGTAATTGTTGAGTTTCCTGCCAACTCTTTGGGAACTTCCCAGGTTACATTTATGGCAGCTTGATTGAGAACAATAGCAGTTGCCGGTCCTGGAGAAACAAGCTCTGAAAAAACAGTTTTTTGGATGTTAATTTGATAAATGGTACATTGCAGATAAATCAGTAGGCTAGTCTGATAAAGAAGTACTGACAATTTAACAGTTACTTACTGGTATACACTGATTGTTCAACACGATCACTTTCCAGTTTAGATTTCTCAGAAAGAGTGATGACAGTGACGGTGTATTTTACTGCTGCTTGCAGCTTATTGAAAGTATAACTTGATTGGTTAGTGAGATTAAACGTGCCAACCCAGCCATCTGCTTTAATGCTCACATTGAATCTTTCATAACCTTCAGTTAACTTCCAGTTGGCAGTAATGGATTGATTAGTTGAAGTTAAAGACAGATCTGTTACTTTGCTTGGACCTATGTGCAAAGAATTCAAGGAGAATAAACAATTTGTGAATGTAAATCAACAAATGTAAATAATCAAGATCAATATAATTATAAGAATATTCATAAAATAGTATGATATCACTAAATATTTGTTTGAACAAAATCTGGGTGGTTTGCAGTGCCCTGAGAGGTTCCCAATATGAATCTTTTACTGTATAAATAAACCCATATTGTTTGTTTATTTCTCAAAAAAAATTCACTTATATTCACAGTGAGAGCCGGAAAGTCTACACATAAGTAAATTCATTCACAACTCAAAGTTGGGGAAGGACAATTTGGCATCTCCAATTCATGCATTTGGGATGTAACAAGAGACACCCACAGTACACCAACACAGACACAGGGAGAACATGCAAACTAGACGCAGAAAATCCTGATGACCCAGCCAAGGACCAAACCTTCTTCTTACTCTGAGGCAAAAGGGCAACTGAGGCACTGCACCACACCCCTCATATTCATATGTAACACATAATGATGCTTAAAGGTGCAGTGTGTAAATTTTAGTGGCATCTAGTGGTAAGGTTGCGAATTGCAACCAATGGCTCAGTCTACTGCTCTTCCCTCGCTTTTGAAACGAATAGAGAAGCTACAGTAGTCGCCATCCGAAAAACATGTCATCGACGGAGACAATTTTGTCCATTAAGTGCTTTTGTAGAAACATGGCAGCACAAAATGGTGACCTTCAGTGTATGTAGATAAAAATGTCTCATTCTAAGGTAATAAAAACATAATGATTCATTATTAAAAGGTCTTTATACACCCCTTATAATATAACTTTGTACATATTTTTTAGCATTTCTGTCAAGAGATTCTTTTAAAAATTACACACTGTACCTTTAATCATCTACATTGCAACATAAACTCAGTACAGTTGAATACAGAAAAATAGATAAAGATCTTATTGAACCCATCTAAACCAGTAAGTATATCTTAAAGATTAAACACTATACTCACGTGTGTATGCATCAATTTGAACCATTTCTCCTTGTACTGTGTTGTTGTTTGTTAGTGCAGCCACACACAGAATATATTTTGTGCCAGGAGTTTTATCAGTAAAGTTTATCCACTCATCTGTTGTGATTATACAGTTTACACACTCACTGCAATTATGGCAATCACTGCATTTATTGCAAAATATATTGTTTTCATTAAGACAAACACGGTAACCCGAAAGGGTTTCATTAGGTTTTGTCCAGGAAGCATTTATGACTGTATCATAATCATCTTCCGATATTAGATTCAGGACAGGTGAAGGCTCTGAAATACAAATAACAAAAAAGAGTCATGAGCCTATAAAAAGCATAACACACAGATGTTTTTTTAGATAAATCAAAAGTTTTTATGCTGTAGTGTTGACTGTACTTACTGGTGTAAGTAGGAACTCTTTCTGGCACACTTTGGAAGTACCATTAACTATAGTAACAACTGTGATATAATACATTTTCCCTGGTGTAAGAGGCAATATCAAAATTGTACTTTCAGTTGTAGTATTTGGTACTTTCATTTGCATTATATATCCGGGTGTCTGTTCAGACTGGCAAACTCAATTTACACTAGTTTCACCCATCATGTATGGTTGAACCACTAAAGTTTAAAAAACACGCCAAGAATCATGTAAACCAAGAGCTTCCATGGTTCGCTGGTTCGAATCTGCCTCTTGCCATTTTCTACATATCACATTGAAAATTGTTTTTTTTTTTTATAAAAATAAGAAAATATTTGAAAAGTAGAAAACGAGTGTTTATTAAGAATAAAGATATTTATTGAGTAGGGTAGGCCCCCACAACAATGCAACATCCATTTAATCATTTTTATAAATATACTCTGTTAATTGAATCCTGTTAATCTACAAAAATACTGAGGTGCAAATGAAAAGTTTGGTTCCAAAACGCAACAAATCCATTTTGACTAATTTGGGTAAAAACGTGTTTCTATAACAAGTAGGTGACAAGATGAAAACCACTATTTTCTGTTACAAACTTTCACATAGCATCTTTAGGTTATAAAAACATAAAAAATTCAAATCCATAACTTGATTTTCAAAGATTTATTATAAAAACGAATTATTTTTTCCACAAAATGCAATAAATCCATGACAGTTTTTTTATTTCAAAATGCTATAAATCTATTAAATCAATGTATAAATGTGCATTCATCTTTACCATTTTCTATTTATTTAGTTGACTAGTGGTATACAATGATTAAAAAATAAACATTAATGGCATTACCCAAACACTTACTTTGTTATATTAAGAACGCATTGCTGCGGTTATAGTTGACGTCGTCTCTTTACATTTTCACAGCGATCAGCTGTAAAATGTTTTGGTCCCGCTCGATTTTCGTTGACTTTGAGTAAAATAATGTAAAGTTTTCATAAGATCCTCTGGGGTCAATGTTTTAGCATGATAGGCTTGATGCTATCTGGAGAACAAGCAACCGAGTGCCTCTCGCAGAAATTATTAGATGTTGATGGCTTACGTTTCTTTCCCGTCACAGAAAACCATCACAGGTTTAGCAATGCAATTCAAAAATGGCGTTTATTGCGTTTTGGAACCAAACTCTTCAAATATTGTCTGCCAATATAGATAGCATCTAATTACTATTTACACTTACTGCAAATGTTATTATTTTTTTCACTCACTGCAAATAGCATATTGCTAAGAAAATGTTGTTATTGTCACTTAGTGTAAATATCCACTGCCTTATATATTTGGATACGTCTGACACAATTACTAAATATAAATCATAGCCTCCTGAGTGATTAAAGCTCAGTTTGATGTTTTTATTTTTCACCTTCATTACACTCTTAAAAATGCTGGGTTATTTTCAACCCAGTGTTGGGTCAAAAACGGATAAACCCAGCGTTCAAGTTAAATGAACCAAGAATTTTTTATATTTGACCCAACAACGGGTTAAAACAACCCAGCATAGGTCAAATTATAACCCACTGGGCTGGGTTAATCCTTTTGCATCTTTATTGCCATCTCTGTTTGAAACAGTTTTTGATTCATTTTCTGTACAAGCATTGTGGATTGCTACTGTGCGTGGACACATTTTTGGTCATTTATGAAAATAAAAAAGTTATGGATTGCAGCTTTAATTATCAAAGCTTAATTTTTTTGTGCCTATAAAATAAATAAATTAATAGCATGTCCAGGTCTACTTACTGGTATACACTGATTGTTCAGCAGGATCACTTTTCAGTTCATTTTTCTCAGAAAGAGTGATGACAGTGATGGTGTAGTTTACTGCTCCTTGCAGCTCATTGAAAGTATAACTTGATTGATTAGTGACATTAAACGTACGAACCCAGCCATCTGCTGTAATGGTCCCACTAAAACTTTTATAACCTTCAGTTAAATTCCATTTGGCAGTAATGGATTGATTAGTTGAAGATAAAGAAAGATTTGCCACTTTGCTTGGACCTATGTGCAAAGAAAAATAAACAACTTGTAAATAAACAAAGCATAAAGAATCAACATACTCAGTACTTAAAATGAGTATAAAGGATAAAAAATGGTATGATATCAATAAATATTTGTATACTATCACTGTAAACTCATATTCATATTGTTTGTTTTCTTGATTTAAAACCACTTTAACATTTATATTCATGGCATGAACGGTAAGTCTATGCACAAGTAAATCCATACACAAGTCAAAGTTGAGAAAGGACAATTTGGCAGACTGTCTTCCAAGAATAATGACCTAATTGTTTGTGCAAGCACCTTATTACGACATCAAAGTATGTGTAAGGAATAAAGTGCCCTCTGGTGGCCAGTAGCTTACAACCTGTGGTTAGGTTTAATTTTTTTTTGCTCTATACATCAGATTGGACACATTTCATTTTCTGCATTTGTAAATGTCAAACCGAGCACATTCTTAGTGCTAGACAGTTAACAGTTCTACCCACTGCACCATATTTAACACATAATGATGCTTTATCCTCTACATTGCAACATAAACTCAGTACAGTCGAATACACATACCACATACCACATCTAAACCATTGAGAATATTTTAAAGACTAGACACCATACACCAAACCTCCACTCATTTCAATAGAGGATATTATTTAAACAGCCGATTATGAACACTATTTATTCATATCATACATTTAAGCAAAAAAATTATAAACTCACAGTTTTACTGCAGTCTCCAGGCTCACGTTATCCGCTTGTTAAGTCATGACGTAAGGAATACCATTTTCAACTACAAGCATCATATTTAAACAGCCATTTATGAGCACTATTTATTCATAGCACACATAAAGCGAAAATTGTATGTGTACACTGCAGTCTCAGGCCTGGTCCACACGGACATGGGTATATTTATAACTGGAGTTTTCCCTAAAAAAATCCCGTCCACACATGCTCGGTTTAAATTAAATATCCATCCATACGATAAAGCAAAAGCACGCTATCAAGCGCTGTCAAGAGCATGCCACACCAGCAGGCGGGGAAATAACCCAAATCGTGTTCCGCAATATAGTGAGATAACACTGAGCATCTATCTGTATACATGTTAGAAGCCCTGTTAGCACAGTTATTATTAGCAAGATACGTCCGCAATTGCTTAGAATCATAAACAAACCAGTCAGCGGCGCACAATCTTGACGTCAAACACAGTGGATAGCGGCACACACTCTGACATCGCAAGGCAAAACCTTACTCTCTACACGACACCACTGTAACCAGGGTTTCTTAAAAAGCTCACCCTGGCCGGGGTTTTCAAATATGCTCGGTTTCAGTGCCCTGATACTGCGGTTTCGTGTGGACGAACGGCCGAACCGCATAAAAAAACTCACAGTTATAGAGCTATATATTAAAGGACAAGTTCGGTATTTTACACTTAAAGCCCTGTTTTCAGATTGTTTATGGTGAAATAGAACCGGTTTGAATGAAATTTTGACATATGCGGCTGCCCCGAGAATTTTCGGGTGTTTGTTTTACCTCACACCTCTACAATGGGTTTAATGGTACACTGGAACAATCCTTCCCAAAATGCATCAAACTCTCGTCCACAAAGACGCGAAACCCACCGAGCGGTCAGGGGTGCTCACCGATATGCTCACACAAAAATCGCCGCAAAAGACGCCCTCCAACAGGTGTTTTAGCATTCGTTGTTAACTTGTGGACCTATTTTTCCAAACGCCTCACACCCGTACATTCTTCCGTTGAGAGCTTGAATAATAGAAACTCCAGCCCAGGTGGTGGCGCTAATCCGCCTTTGCCAATTGCAAGAATACAAACAAAGTTCCCGGCGCGGAGTAATACCGTACCTCACAGTACATCTAATACAAGTCAATGGAGTTGGCAAAAACTACGATAAAACCTGTTGGAATGCGTATTTTGCAGCGATTCCCGCGTGAGCACACCAGTGAACACCCCCGACCACTCGGTGAGTTTCACGTCTTGTAAACGAAAGTTTAATGCATTTTAGGAAGGATTGTTCCAGTGCACCATTAAACCCATTGTAAAGGTGGGAGGTGAAACACAAACACCCGAAAATTCTCGGGGCAGCCGCATATGTCGAAATTTCAGTCAAAACCGTTCTATTTCATCATAAACAATCTGAAAACAGGGCTTTAAGTGTAAAATACCGAACTTGTCCTTTAATAATTCATAAAAAATCGACGTTCATAATTCCATGTCTGGTCACCTCTTTAGGATCGGGTGTTTTTTGGTAGTTTTCATTATGATACGAGTGTATTACAGCCATGATTTTTTGTTATTTCTCTGTGAGATTTGTGAGCGGTTGGACCCAGAAGTGGCGCATGACGTCAGACTTAACAACTGGATAGACCCCTTAATTGCCTACGTCACTATGATGTCACCGCTCTAGCAGGAGGCAAAAATAAGTAGGAACACATAGCAAGCGTGCTAAAAGTTTGAGGTTTTGACTTAAAAAATGGATCCTGGCAGACATTGCTTCACAAAACCAAGAAGACAATTATGGTTGAATGCATTTCGGCGTACTACTGGACAAAACGATCATAAATAATGCTTGTGTTTGCAGTGCACACTTCATATCAGGTAAAATAATCTATGCATATGTACTGGTGTGTTGGTTTTATCTAAACAGCAAGTTTCTGTTTTATAGGTGAAAAGTCGCCAACCTTCAGCGCTATTGGTTAACTTAAATGTTAAACAAACATACAGCGATAGATGTGTGTGCCATCCTTTGAATGGGCTCTTAAAATAATCCACATTGCTAATCATAGTTAGCCCAGCGATAGGTTACATTAGACAATGAGTATGTTTACATGCACAGAATAAGGGGATACCTATCAAAAATCTGCTTATTATAAAAAACTGTTTTCATGCGTTTACATGCAAATCAATAAACCGGCTATCCAGACAACTGGGTTTACATGGGACTTGGAGATTTGTCAGGTTTCTCGCATGTAGTGACGTCATCGCCTATAGTACATAAAAGTCGATCTAAAGGCAGACGGCATATCTGTCTTAAGCTATATTGTTTTATCTCTTTTAATGTCTCCAGAACCTGTAAATATAACATCAGTTTTTATTTTCGCAGTTTCTCTGCCAACTGCTTTAGTGGAATTGTATGCGTTACTTTGCGCTTAATTCCGCGTCTGACATTTATCTTTCACACGCGAAGACATGCGCACATGGACCAAACCGTGAGAAAGCCGGTTAAGGTATTTACATGCTACGGGAAATCGAGGTAAAGAGCAAAAAACTACCTGTGCCATTTATGGGCTTTCCCCATTTAAAGAAAACCATTTTAGGCGTTTACATGACCCCACATGTTTTCAGTTTATTAAGCATAATCGGCGTAAGACTATGCATGTAAACGCACTCAATAAGCCTTGACAAAATTGCCCAAACCACCCAAAAGTAATTCATTTGTTATCTATGAAACATCCAAATCCTTGATAAAATCGCAAGAGTTAATTTACAAAAATAGCTGTCACAGTCCCGCAGAATTAGTAACTGTACATATTCAGACAGTTATGAACCTTCTTCTGCATCCATGTTTAATAAATCCCTCCTTAAACGTGCTAGCTTACACTTGTCAACATTGTGTCCGCGGCTCTTTTAGCCTCCAGCTAAGCCCCGGTTTTAACTTTTAAGGGGTCTAATCATTTCAGCGTGTTTTCCTTCCGGCTTGTCATTGTATAAAAAACCTATCTAGATAAATTGCTTCATCTGGATGTGATTGTGGTTAATGAGAAGTATAAACATACACCATTCCAACACTCTATTAGTTTGTACACGATCCCCACACACCCGATGCCGATGTCCTGCAGAGTTAAGCTCCAGCTCTGATCAAGGACACCTGAACAAGCTAATGAAGGTCTAAAAAGTAACCTGAAAACTACAGGTAGCCAAGGTTTTATCAGGGTTGGAGCTAAAATCTGCAGGACATCGGCACTCCAGGACTGACATTGCCTACCCCTGGCCTAGTGCATCCCAATTTTTTTAACATTAAAGCAATAGTCTACTCATTTTCAATATTAAAATATGTTATTACCTTAACTAAGAATTGTTGATACATCCCTCTATTATCTGTGTGCGTGCACGTAAGCACTGGAGCACACTACGACGCTTCGATAGCATTTAGCTTAGCCCCATTCATTCAATGCTACCATTAAGACTTAAAGTTAGAAGTGACCAAACACATCAACGTTTTTCATATTTAAGCCGAGTAGTTATATGAACAAGTTTGGTGGTACAAAATAAAACGTAGCGCTTTTCTAAGCGGATTTAAAAGAGGAACTATATTTTATGGCGTAATAGCACTTTTGGGAGTACTTCGACTCGGCGCAGTAACACCCTCCCTCTCCCATTATGAGAGTGAGAAAGGGAACGGACATCTCAGGCGAGTCGAAGTACTCCCAAAAGTGCTATTACGCCATAAAATATAGTTCCTCTTTTAAATCCGCTTAGAAAAGTGCTACGTTTAATTTTGTAGCACCAAACTTGCTCGTATAACTACTTGTCTTAAATAGGAAAAACGTTGATGTGTTTGGTCACTTCTAACTTTATCTCTAAATGGTACCATTGAATGAATGGGGCTAAGCTAAATGCTATCGAAGCGTCGCAGCGCGCTCCAGCGCTTACGTGCACGCACACAGATGATAGAGGGATGTATCAACAATTCTTAGTTAAGGTAATAACATATTTTAATATTGAAAATGAGTAGACTGTGGCGCGGCCTAGGCTTTTTTCCTTCATGGCAAATTTTCTCTTAAATTACTTTTAATTGTATACTTTAAGTAGTTTGAAACCAGTACTTTTACACTTTTACTTGAGTAAAAAGCTTGACTTCTATAGAAGTCGTTTTAAACCCTAGTACTTCCACCTGAGTAATGAATGGGAATACTTTTGACACAACTGTCATACTCACGTGTGTATGCATCAATTTGAACCATTTCTCCTTGTACTGTGTTGTTGTTTGTTAGTGCAGCCACACACAGAATATATTTTGTGTCAGGTGTTTTATCTGAAAAGTTTATCCATGCAGCTGTTGTTGTTGTGTTAGTACAGCTTACACACAAATCACTGCATTTATTGCAAAATACATCGTTTTCATTAAGACAAACACGGTAACCTGAAAGTTTTTCATTAGGTTTTGTCCAGAAAGCATTTATGACTCTTTCATTATTATCTGCTGACTTTAGATTCAGGACAGGTGAAGGCTCTAAAATACAAATAACAAAAAGAGTCATTAGCATATTAAAACCATTACACACATATTTTTTTGATAAATTAAACTTTTTTATGATGTAGGTTTGACTGTCTGTATTTACTGGTGTAAGTAGACACGCTCTCTGTGAATTATTTGAAGTTATACAACAGTTGAAGAGTTTCAGTGCAAAACGAGATAACCACCATTTTTTTTTTATTGTTCAGAAATCTTGTTTTTTGGTTGTGCATTCCAATTAATTTCAATTCAACTGCAGTTGGTTTGTTTTGATTTAAACCTTCATAACTTAAAAAATACAGCTAAGTAGCACCATAAAACAAAATAATAACATAATAATAAACATGTTTTGACAAAACTGTTAAAAAATGGATTTATCTCATTTTGCAACAAAACTATTCAGTTCTTTCTGGTTCTCGAATCTAATTTTGCTAAGAGCTCTTCCCAGGCGTGCAATATTGTACTGATAACATAACAGTAAACGCTTAACCGTTTGTATCATTCCACCACCTACTGGTCATTTTAGTATTAGTGAGTGGGGCTTCTTTAAACACGTGAGTCATTCACTCACATCATATATCTCTGACTGGATCAACGCTCTTGGATGTAAACTTTCGGGGATTTACCACAATAATGTCACATTGTGCGGACGATTAACATATACTTGTAATAAAGCAATGAAAACAATCATTTTCTCTGGAGCGATCTCTCTCTCTTTCCATCAAAAGGACACGAAACAGCAGGTAAGGATACTGGCTCTTACATTGGGCCACATGTTGTTTATTTTCATGTGACGTGTATTAAAACACGTTGTGAAATTTCACCAATGATGATCGGCACGCAAAAACATCTCTCTGACTTGTTACAATATGAAACACTTATTATTCAGTTTCATGTTGGACTGACATAACCAAAGTCCGGCAATAAAGCGAGTGCTTGTACCGCGTTAAGATTAAATGGAAAAGCAATAGTATATAAATATAGTTTTATTAACTTTTACCTTGCAGCAAAACAATAACAACACAAAATACTCTAAATATGAATAAAAAACAAGTAATAGTTTCATGACACCAAATACTGCTGGTTTAATCTCATTTTTGACTATCAAACACAAATAGGCCTACATCAGAGCCAGGGAATCCCTGTCAGGGATGTAACCCAGATCAGGCTGTGGTATGAGGGGTGAGTGAACACTGGACCTCATGTGCGAATCTTTCTAAGCAAATGTTCAAATAGGCGCCATCTTTACTAATCAACTGCAGATTTGAACATTATACATATATATTCTCGACTAAATTAATCTTAAAACTACACTTTGTGACCAAGAAATGTAATATTAAGAAACGGCTATTCCGTCTATTAAGTTATTATGAGATTCAAAACAGCCGAAAGTGTTGCCTGTCATTCTGGCCTAGTTCCCAAACATAGAGGCTTTTAAAATAAATTTTTTTTAGTTTTCTTTTTTCAAACGTGTGCCAACGAACTCTTGTATAAATGCACATCGTGTGATATAGCTCTATATCATCACGGCTGTGATTGCCTCTTCTATTCGGCCTACGGCCTCGTGCCTCTGGCCTAATCACGGTTGTGAGGATATACTGCAATATCACAGTCCTACTTGAGCAATATGTAAGGAATAATTGATGACAAGCTGTTGAATTCTTAGAAAAATAATGCAAACCTGATGTGGTGATGCGGCCACGACACGAAGTGGAGTGCCCGTTACACCTCGGGTGTGCATTATTTTTCAATAATTCAACGGCCTGGAGACAATTATTCTGCTTGTACTACGGTTACCAGACCTCAAGACATCAATCACATGATATATTTAACTCTTTCTCCGCCATTGACGAGATTTTCCGTCTTTCCGCAATATCGCTATTATCCACCAGGTGGCGCCCTTCCGCAACTTTTTAAAACCGGAAGTATTGCCCTATGACAAGCTGCTGCATGTCCGTGTCTGTTTTAAAGATCGCTCTGAATGGGATCTCTATGAAAAGTCTGTCACAAAAATGGAATTATCTCTGCTTTTTGCTCAAAATGTGGTGTTTTTGCAGAAACCTACCCATTTTCAAAAGCTGATTACAAAAGAACTACTGAAGGTAGGATGAAACGTTTTTTTTTTTTTTTTGAAAGGGTCTGTTCTTTCATTTGGTATATTGTATGTTTATATATTCAAAGAAGAACATTTTCTGGAAGGCATTAAACTTTGGTAAAAATCATGAAAAACGCTGGCGCTGGCTGGCAACTTTTTAAAAAAAACGCTGGCGGTGAAAGAGTTAAAGGGATTCGTCCAGTTTTTGTACTTAAATCGCTATTGTGGGTACTATTTCTTCAGCGTCTCATTCAGCAGCTCTTTTGCTTGTTCCAAAACGACATTTTAAAGCTGGCAATGGAGGCTTGAGCCGCTGATAGCATTCTAATGCATTTAACCAGCATTGGGGTAAAATAAGTGAATGTATTTATATAAATATTTTTGAAATTATATTTATTGTTTTTGATATTTTGAATGTACACTACAAATAAATAAATAAATAAATATATATATCCATCAGATTTGCTATCATACAGACACTTCAGAGGAGAATCCAGCGAAGGCGAGCCTGATGAACAAAGGAATACAGTCGTATTTATGCATGTCTTTTGAAGGCGTTCCCCAAGGACTGTGATGTCACCGAAGGGGAATTTAGACTTGGCAACTCGTCTATAAAAGGATGAAGTTCTGATGAAGTCAGAACGAAACTGGACGCAAGCTCCGTTTCTTCGGTGTCTGACAGCTAAAGGTTTTTTTCTTTGAATTGGGGTATAAGACTTTGTACTTTTATACTTGACTTAATTGGAAAACGAATTATTGTACTATCACAAAATTGTATTAATAAAAGTTATAAAATACATGAAAAGGTATGCTTGCTTCTACTAGAACCTTAGCGGTAACGAACGACCTACGGTGGAAGTCTCCTGCCGATTGGTGTGAGTATAATTTATCGCTAACTTATCAAATACATATGGGTATAGTGATTATTGTACTTATCACACAAAAAATGAACCTGAAAAAATAATAGTAATAAGGCAAAAGGTGTTTTAAACCGTCACCATAAAACACCGTACGTGGGTTGTGCTTAGGGCTGCCACTCTGCGTGGATACGTTTTTGGTCATTTTTAAATGAAAAAAAGTTATGGATTGCAGCTTTAATTATGAAAGCTTTATCTCTATGTGCGTATAATAAAGCAATAAAATGCAAGTCCATATCTACTTACTGGTATACACTGATAGTTCAGCAGGATCACTTTCCAGTTCATTTTTCTCAGAAAGAGTGATGACAGTGATGGTGTAGCTTTCTGCTGGTTGCAGGTCATTGAAAGTATAACTTGATTGATTAGTGACATTAGACGTGCTATTCCCATGATCTGCTTTAATGCTCACATTGAATTTTTTATAACCTTCAGTTAAATTCCATTTGGCAGTAATGGATTGATTAGTTGAAGTTAAAGAAAGATTTTGCACTTTGCTTGGACCTATGTGCAAAGGAAAGTAAACAATTTGTGAATGTAAATCAACAAAACGTAAAGAATCAAAATATTCAGTACTTAAAAGGATTGAAAACGTTTGCAGTGACCTAAGAAGTTCTCAATATGAATCTTTTACTTTATATACGTATAAACTCATATTCATATTATTTGTTTATTTCTCAAAACCACATTCTGGCAAAAACGGAAAGTCTATGTAAGTAAAACCTTTCACAAGTTAAAGTTGATAATTAATCCTGGTGGTTTAAATTGCAAGTCATTTTCCAGTACCCGTCATTATTGGAAAATTATATTCCAATATATAATTTTTATACCCTAATATATTAAGTTTTACCAGCATGCCAGGCGCTAATTTAGTAAACGCATATGTTGGTCAAATTTGGGGGAATGGACAAAAGACCAAGACAAACATATGGGCACAGGGAAAACATGCAAATAGACGTAGTAAGACCTCCTGACCCAGCCAAATATCAACTGGGCAACTTCTTACTGCTACCCACTGAGCCCCTGCATCACACCCCTCATATTCATATGTAACACATCATGATGCTTAATCCTCTGTCTACATTGCAACATAAACTCAGAGTTGAATACAGAAAAACAGATAAAGACCTTATTGAACCCATCTAAACCAGTGAGTATATTATAAAGATTAAACACTATACTCACGTGTGTATGCATCAATTTGAACCATTTCTCCTTGTGTTTCGTTGTTGTTTGTTAGTGCAGCCACACACAGAATATATTTTGTGCCAGGAGTTTTATCTGTAAAGTTTATCCATGCAGCTGTTGAGGTTGTGTTAGTACAGTTTACACACTCACTGCAATTGTTGAAATCATTGCATTTATTGCAAAATGTATTGTTTTCATTAAGACAAACACGGTAACCCGAAAGGTTTTCATCAGGTTTTGTCCAGGAAGCATTTATGAGTCTTTCATTATTATCTTCTGATGTTAGATTCAGGACAGGTGAAGGCTCTGAAATACAAATAACAAAAAGAGTCGTGAGCCTATTAAAAGCATTACACACAGATTTTTTTTTTTTTTTAGATAAATGTAAAGTATGTTTTATGATTTAGTGTTGACTGTCTGTACTTACTGGTGTAAGTTGAAACGCTCTCTGGCATACTTTCAGTAGCACCATTAGCTATAGCAGTAACTGTGAAATAATACATTTTTGCTGGTGTAAGATCCAATATCACAATTGTACTATTAGTTGTAGTATTTGGTTTGGATACATCTGACACGTTTACTGAATAGAAATCATATCGTCCTGAGTGATTCCAGCTCAGTTCGACGCTTTCATTTGTCACCTTTATTACAGTCAGATTATAAACAGCAGATGGGGCTAAAAGTAAGAGATTGTGCATCATTATGTTCATTGGTGATCTACATCATTACATATTAATATAATTTTCAAAATTATTTTTATAAATACATTCGTCTAAAGCTGCAATCTGTAACTTCTGCCTATCTATCACCATCTCTGTTTGAAACATGGCTGCAGTTATATGCAGAGTAAAATGGTAAGCTTATAATAATACAGGGTAAGGTAAGGAGATAGGTTTGAACACAGATTTTTTTCTACTCACTCAAACTGATTTTTGTTCAGTTATAACTGGTAAAAGTTATGGATTGCAGCTTTATTATTAAAGTTTATTTTTTGTGCATATAAAATAAAGCAATAAAAAGCTCCAAGTCCAGGTCTACTTACTGGTATACACTGATAGTTCAGCAGGATCACTTTCCAGTTCATATTTCTCAGAAAGAGTGATGACAGTGACGGTGTATTTTACTGCTGCGTCCAGCTCATTGAAAGTATAACTCAATTGGTTAGTGACATTAGACGTGCTATTCCCACGATCTGCTTTAATGCTCACATTGAATATTTTATAACCTTCAGTTAATTCCCAGTTGGCAGTAATAGATTGAGAAAATGAAGATAAAGAAAGATTTGCCACTTTTTTTGGACGTGTGTGCAAAGAATACAAGAATTAACAATTTGTCAATTTAAACCAACAAAACGTAAAGAATGAAAGTCAGTGTAAGGTCAATTCAAAATGTCTTATCTTATGCTGAAACGCGTTAGGCTGTGAGTTAAATATGCAGCAGATTGTTGTAAAAATCCACACTAGCATTTTTTGTTTTCATTTGCAATCAACAAAAACATTGCAAACGTGAAAATGAGCAGATAAACTTATGCTTTCCATTATCAACTGCACTCCTGTTTGCGTTTGGCAACCCGAGAGGGGCAGAGGAAAACCAATATTTTGGTTTCCAATACTTTGCATTTAGACTGTGATACCAAGTTCAGCTGCTATAACTGTGTCTTATTTGAGTAGGCTGCATCCTCCTGAGGTCTTATTCAAAGGCTACATACTTCATTAAGTCTGTCTCATTTAAAAAAAGCAAATAGGACACTTCAAAAGCAAACTCTGAATGCGACCTTCTTTCATGAGAATTCGGAGGATGCATGAGATATATTGTTCCCTGCTGCAAGTAACCCACAACTGACCATCAGCCCTGACAATATGTTGCACAACGTTTTTTAAACAGAACCGGGGATGCGTTGAACACCATGTTCTGATGATGCAAGAGTTGCAACTACGGTAGCTGAGAGGGCCATTCTTTGTGTTCTTTTTAAAATGTTACCGCATGGTTTATTTTCATATTGCTGCTGATTGGACTGCAGTTCTGACACACCCACCAAACAAGAGAAAACATATCTCAAATCATGTTGCACACCAGTGCACACCGTTTCCAGTAATCATGACATTCAACCCGGAAACCGTAGCAAAAACGGTTTGAACTTGAACGTGCCCCTCATATCCATGAAACGTTCTTAAAGGGATAGTTTACCCAAAAATGAAAATTCTGTCATCATTTACTCAGCCTCATGTTGTTAGAAACTTGTATAAATTTCCTTGTTTTGATCAACCCAAAGAAAGATATTTTGGCGAATGTTCATGAGCACCATTTTCCTCCATAGTATTCTTTTTCCTACTATAGACGTGAATGGGGCTCATGATCGATTTGGTTACAAACATTTCTCAAAGTATCTTCATTCATGCACACCAGAACAAAGAAACTTATACAGGTTTGTAACAAAATGAAGGGAGTAAATAATGACAGAATTTTCATTTTTAGGTGAACTTTTAAAAGCATACACAGTAGCCAGCTGAAAAACTTCTGGTGAACTGCCACTCATTAGTGTAAAGGTTTATTAAATATGCTAAAGTAGCTTTAACAGCATCTATAATACTTGAGGGGATCGCACACCGGCTGCGCAGCTCAGCGTCGCGTCGAGATGTGTCTAGGACAACTCGGAGGTATCATGAACCGGAAGTGCACATTAAATAGCTCGAGCTTCTTCAGATAGCGTCTACTTCAAAATGCAAAATATACGTTAGCAGCCAATGTTAATCGTTAATGATTTGGGATTTTAATATGATGTTATTTAATGTTAAACTATGTGAGTGGTGCTGTGCAGGCACGTGCACACATAGACATCAAAGGGGGCTTGAGCACCTGCCCTTTTTATTCCTGGAGAGAAAGTGCCCTTTTTTTCTGGGGTGCTTTTTAAAAAAAAAATCTTTATTCATATAACAACTGATGTCTGTCTGTTTCTTGTGTTTTTTACTTGTTGCTTATTTAATTTAACATTAATTTATTCAGGAATCATTTAAATAAGATTTTAACTCTTATATAAAGAAAAATAGCGCTATTTGTGGCACACAAACGGTTAACAGATGAGTCCCGCCTCCAAAATTCACATCGCTCATATGATTGGCTTTACCTTTCCTTAGTCCCGCTCTCTAACGTATTTCGCTTTATGATTGGCTTGTCTACACTTGTGCTGCATCATTCGTGCTTCAAGCGCCAAACCTGCTCAGCCTGAATACGAGACGCGATGTCCATGATTATGTAGGCAGCTACCGGTAAGTGTGTGAGGAAGAAAGCATTCTTATATTAACAGTTTTATGCACAAAATATGGGACACGTTGTTACACATAACGATTCAGGGACATTGTTTTCCATGGCAATCCCATATTAAGCTGAAGGGTTACAAACTTGTAACAGTGTAGTGTATGTAGTTTAAACAGACTGCTCATAAAATAATAAAGCACAAACAATAAAATAATTGCTAACTGCAGTAGTAAGCTTTTTGTTTGCGTTTTTTGTAATGTCTGTTAAATAAGTATATGTGTTATACTGGAGTGCTGGAGTAGATTGGGAAGAAATCTGATGGTTCAGTATTTTACTTGCCGTCTTGCCCAGTCAGAATTTTCACTGACATCACAAAAAAGTAAAATCTAAAATACAAATAAAATAGGCCTAATCTATATTTGTTGTTTCTGACATGTGTAACCCTAATAAATATGAAACCTAAGATTAAAGGTGCCATAGGATGTGCTGTCATAATATGTTAAATTGTTCTTTGACAATTACATAGAAGGTATGTTGCTTTATTAAGTGCAAAAATTATCCAGAAACGTTTTTACATGTCTATTTACAACCCTAGAATTTGTCATTTCAAGAAAATGGTCTATTTTTGCCCTATTTGAAAGGGTCATGATTAATAATGTTGAGCTCTGCTCTGATTGCTCTGCTCTGAGGCTCATGCCAGAAGCTCATATAAAGGCCACTTCACACTGGTCAGACAGACACCAACAGACGCGTCTGTGGGAGTCTGTCTGACCAGTGTGAAACCCCTGTTGGCAGTTGTTGGATCAAAGTCAATGAGACTTTAGAATGTGGTTGTCTGTTGGTGTCTGTTGGGTCTGTTGGTGTCTGTTGGAGTTGGTAGTTGTCTGACCAGTGTGAACTGGCCTTTAGTAAACAAACCTTATATTTTGAGCCCTTATCAGACAAAAATACATTTTGAGTAACAACTAACAACTAATCAGCTAAACGCTAGCATATGATATAGCATTTATTGGCATGTAGTGCTAACTCAGCAGTTACAACTCTGTTATTAGCATTTTAACAAATTTGTAATTAATATGTAATTTAATGTTTTCAAAACATGCACATTGTGTAATGGCAACTACTAAGGAGACCATGGTGTCTGTGTGAACTGATTATTTCGTAGACATCTTTTGAAAATTAAACAATTGCGTGAGTTTGAGGAAGATAAAATTAATTAACTTTTTTAAATAATTTTTTTAAAAAGGAACTCAGAATTTTGTTAATATATATACTTTTTGTTTAAAAAAAAGAAAAAAATACATAATTATGAAAGGTGCCCTTTTTTTTCACTTGAGCCCCTGCCCCTTAAAATGTCTGTGCACGTCCCTGGTGCTGTGTGGCACGACAGGGATTTGAGCAACTTCCTGAGTCAAAGCTGGGCGGCACGGACAGGCGCCACCTGGCGGCGCCGGTGTGCGTATACTCATAGAACACTATGTGTTCGATTTTTTTAGAAAGGCGCGGCGCTGAGCTACGCAGATGGTGTGCGACCCCCTTTAGTTTATACACGGAATGTTATTATTTTAATAGTCATGTCTAGCATAAATTTATTTGCTAAAATCATAATGAATTAATTATAAAAACATTTATTCAATGTCCAGTGTTTCTCCTCAGTAAAATAAAATTAAACCATAATTTCTAAGCCTTTTGAGCTGGCTTTTCGTAAAAAGAAAGTAACCTTGCATAATGAGAGACATGGCAGCTTTCCCGTGAGTGGGCGTGGCTTTAGTGCAAACAGCAGACACGCCCCCAGAGTTTAAGAGCAGAGAATACTGCCTATTTACCAAGATTTTGACTTATTTTATTTACTTGGAACTTCTTCATTATTCATTATTGGCTAAGTGGTTAATAATAACACATTGTTCTGTGGTGTAACAAAATAAGAACACATTTAATATCAGAACTTTACACCACACCCCTCCTTTTCATAAATAACATATAATGATGCTGTTTAGTCCTCAAAATTGCAACATAAACTCAGTACAGTTTAATGCAGAAAAACAGAAAAAGATCTTATTTAACACATCTAAACCAGTGATACTCACGTGTGTATGCATCAATTTGAACCATTTCTCCTTGTACTGTGTTGTTGTTTGTTAGTGCAGCCACACACAGAATATATTTTGTGTCAGGTGTTTTATCTGTAAAGTTTATCCACTCAGGTGTTACGTTTGTGATTATACAGTTTACACACTCACTGCAATCATTGCAATCACTGCAATTATTGCAAAATGTATTGTTTTCATTAAGACAAACATGGTAACCCGAAAGGTTTTCATTAGGTTTTGTCCAGGAAGCATTGATGATTGTTTCATATTTATCTTCTGATTTTAGATTCAGGACAGGTGAAGGCTCTGAAATACAAAAAAAGTCATTAGCCTATAAAAAGCATTACACAGATGTTTTTTAGATGAATGTAAAGTATGTTTTATGATGTAGTGTTGACTGTCTGTACTTACTGGTGTAATTAGAAACGCTCTCTGGCACACTTTCTGTAGTACCATTAACTATAGCAGTAACTGTCAAATTATACATTTTCCCTGGTGTAAGACCTGATATCACAATTGTACTTTTAGTTGTAGTATTTGGTTTGGATACGTCTGACACGTTTACTGAATAGAAATCATATCCTCCTGAGTGATTCCAGCTCAGTTCAATGCTTTCATCTGTCACCTTCGTTACATTGAGATTATAAACAGCAGATGGGACTAAAAGAAAGAGATTGTGCATCATTATGCTCATTAGTAATGACATTTAGAAATGTCAACTGTAAATAAATTTAGGTAAACACAAATGTGCGATTAATTTAATTTTCAAAAATATTTATATAAAAACATTCGCTTAAAGCTGCAATCTGTAACTTTTGCCTCTCTATCGCCATCTCTGTTTAATACATAAAATTGCAGTTATTTGCAGAGTAATTGGGTGAATCCCAATTCGAAGGTTCCGTTACATGTAGCCTCCAAATGTGGCTTTTCTTTTCCCTGGATCCTTCACAGCCTTTACTATCCCAAAATTCAATGCGCGCCTGTGGCGTCTGGGTATTTTGAAATAAACATTCAGAACTTTAGAACTAATATGCTCACACAAAAAATCGCCGCAAAAGACGCACTCCAACAGGTTTTATAGTAGTTTTTGTCCAACTCCATTGACTTGTATTAGATGTGCTGTGAGGTACGGTATTACTACGCGCCGGGAACGTTGTTTGTATTCTTGCAATTGGCAAAGGCGGATTATCGCCACCACCTGGGCTGGAGTGTCTATTATTCAAACTCTCAACAGAAGAATATACAGGTGTGAGGCGTTTGGAAAAATAGGTCCACAAGTTTACAACAAATGCTAAAAAACCTATTGGAAAGCATCTTTTGTAGCGAATTTTGCTTTTTGACCACTCGGTGAGTTTTACATCTTTGTAAACGAAAGTTTAATGCATTTTAGGAAGGATTGATCCAGTGCATTGGCTCTCCAAGGTTTGAGATTTCATTGTTTTAAAACAAAGATAATTTTCGGATTTATGGATGTGATGTAATCACGTAAAGATTAGTGACTATTTCAAACTCGCATTTGCCGTGAAAAAATTCCCGCCCACTCAAATATAATATAAGCCTCTGATTGTGAATTAGGATAGGTTACGGGGATTTTTTTAACCCAGATGTTTTTCTACTTACTTAATAACTGATTTTTTAACTAATAGTAAAAAGTTATAGATTGCAGCTTTAATTATCAAAGTTTCGTTTTTGCGCCTTTAAAATAACGCAATAAAACACACCGAGTCCAGGTCTACTTACTGGTATAGAAAGAAATATTCTGAGGATTGAGATCCCTGCCACATTTCACTGGGAAGACCTGAACATCGTATCGAGTTGCTTCTTTAAGGTTCAATAATTGTTTAGACAGGCCTGTCTCATTTGAATTAAAGGTCTGGCTTAGGTCTGCTGTAATTTCCACTCTGTAGTGGGTAATGTCTCCTGGTGCTGGACTCCAGGATAGGTAGCCCTCATTTTTTTTTCACATTGGAAATGTTTATTTCACCCATAAAACGCTCTACAGACAGATGCAAGACATGTGCAAGTTGAACTCCTAAGTAATCATGCTGATAGCGTATTGATTGCAAAACTACAGGAGGAGGATTGTAAAATGTTCAATGATATCATTAAAAAGATTTTCTGTTATCCCAGACATCCTTATTTCTCAATGACACACAAATAATTATACATATATCTGCATTTCACATGTAGTTGCAACTAGGGCTGTCACTTTTCGTTCGAAAATCGATTGCACAATCGATCGGACCAACCAAAAAAAAGTTTCGAATACGAAAATAGGTAATCGATTTTACCAAATATATACACTATTAATTTTTAAAGAATTAAACAATTAAAAATATAGGACGTAATAAAACTCACAAACAAGCAGAAAAATAATATGAAGAATTCCGAAAGTGCAGTAGGCGTTGCGAAAGCTAGACAGAAAATACCCAGCAATTTTACGCACCTATAGTTTCAAGCTTTCAATCCCTGCATCTGTTTTGCAAAGAAAATGGAGGACAACGTCAATGAACCTGCGCAACACGAGAGAGCGACGAAACAGACCTTACATGAGACACCATTGCCAGCTGACAGCGAACCGCTTTTGTGGTGGAAGATTGACAGTACGACATACCCCCACCTTGCGCAGCTGGCAACGAAGTACCCGAGTTTCCCTGGGACATCAGTGCGGTCAGAGCGCGTCTTCTCAACAGATGGACATATAGTGAATAAAAAACGCTCTGGACCCCGAAAATGTTCATGATCAACTTGTTTTCCTGACCAATAATTTGTAATGGCCCTAGCCTTTTTGCGCATTTCATTATGCCTGCCAAGTGCCGCCTAAGTGTCTGTTACGTTTAATAAAAAGACACACAGCCTGTTCTCAACTTCAAGTAAGTCTATTTAAAGTTTCGTTTTTGAACAATTGTTTGAAATGAATTGAATCATTATTTAAAATAATTTTTGAATTGCCTAAATCATAAATGCAGCCGGTTTGAAGCCTGCAGTAATGTTTTTTATTTATGTTATGGCAGCAGTCCACTCTGCATACTTTTTTCGAGAATGTTGCACTACTGTTGCTGTTTGTAATTCTGCACGAAACTTAATGACAAAAAATAAGAAATATTGCTGACTTGTGCGTTTCCAGCGCTCTCTTCACGTTTGTCCGTTATTTGGCGTTGAAAATGGAAACGTCTTTTTACACATGGAAAATCGATTTTACAATCGATTCAATGAACACTTATATAATAAAAATCGAAAATGATTTTTTCACAAAAGTGACAGCCCTAGTTGCAACAAGTTTAGCGTTTTAATATTGAGTTATAAAACAAATAATTTCTTACCTTCATAACAGATAAAGGAAATGTTTTCATTGCAATTTTTTTCTATCCACATGCCATAACTGAGCAAGACCACACAAGCGTCCTCAATATCCTCTTCATAATCATCACATATTGTTGGTATGCTACTAGGAATGATATTAACAGGCAGTAGTGTGTGGTATAAAAATTGAGAAGCTGAACTGACAATTGTCCCAGTTTTATTTATAAAGTATGTCATATTTAGGAAATTAAGCATTTGTGTCAGTAGGGAGCACTGATCTTCTGTACCGTTTGAATCATTCACTGGGGTGGTACTGGTTGAATCGTTCACTGGGGTCCTGGTTGAATCAGTCACTAGGGTACTGGTTAAATCAGTCACCGGGATACTGGTTAAATCAGTCACTAAGGTGGGATTGTTTGCATCATTCACTGGGGTACTAGTTGAATCATTCACTGGGGCACTGGTTGAATCAGTCACTGGGGTACTAGTTAAATTTGCCCTTGTGGTGGTACTGGTTAGAACCGTCACAGGGATACTGGTTGAATCGTTTATTGGGGTACTGGTTGAATCAGTCACTGGGCTGGTACTGGTTAAATCATTCACTGGGGTATTGGCCAAATCGTTTATTGGGGTACTTGTTGAATCAGTCACTGGGGTGGTACTGGGTGAATCATTTACTGAGGTACTGGTGGAATCAGTCACTGGGGTACTGGTTGAATCAGTCACTAGGGAACTGGTTAAATCAGTCACCGGGGTACTGGTTGAATCAGTCACTAAGGTGGTATTGGTTGAATCATTTACTGGGGTGGTCCTAGTTAAATCATTCACTGGGGTACTGGTTGAATCATTCACTGGGGCACTGGTGGAATCAGTCACTGGGGTCCTGGTTGAATCAGTCACCAGGGTGATACTGGTTGAATCAGTAACTGAGGTGGTACTGGTTAAATCATTCACTGGGGTATTGGTCAAATCGTTTATTGGGGTACTGGTTGAATCAGTCACTGGGGTGGTACTGGGTGAATCATTTACTGAGGTACTGGTGGAATCAGTCACTGGGGTACTGGTTGAATCAGTCTCCAGGGTGATACTGGTTGAATCAGTCACTGGGGTACTGGTTGAATCAGTCACTGGGGTACTGGTTGAATCAGTCACTGGGGTATTGGTAAAATCGTTTATTGGGGTACTGGTTGAATCAGTCTCCAGAGTGATACTAGTTGAATCAGTCACTGGGGCACTGGTTGAATCAGTCACTGGGGTACTGGTTGAATAATTCACTGGGGTACTGGTTGAATCAGTCACTGGTGTACTGGTTGAATCAGTCTCCAGAGTGATACTGGTTGAATCAGTCACTGGGGTACTGGTTGAATCAGTCACTGGGGTACTGGTTGAATCAGTCACTGGGGTGGTACTGGTTGAATCAGTCACTGGGGTACTGGTTGAATAATTCACTGGGGTACTGGTTGAATCAGTCTCCAGGGTGATACTGGTTGAATCAGTCACTGGGGTACTGGTTGAATCAGTCACTGGGCTGGTAGTGGTTAAATCATTCACTGGGGTATTGGTAAAATCGTTTATTGGGGTACTGGTTGAATCAGTCACTGGCGCACTGGTTGAATCAGTCACTGGGGTACTGGTTGAATAATTCACTGGGGTACTGGTTGAATCAGTCACTGGGGTACTGGTTGAATCAGTCTCCAGAGTGATACTGGTTGAATCAGTCACTGGGGTACTGGTTGAATCAGTCACTGGGGTACTGGTTAAATCAGTCACCGGGGTTCCGATTGAATCAGTCTCCAGAGTGTTACTTGTTGAATCAGTCACTGGGGCACTGGTTGAATCAGTCACTGGGGTACTGGTTGAATAATTCACTGGGGTACTGGTTGAATCAGTCACTGGGGTACTGGTTGAATCAGTCTCCAGAGTGATACTGGTTGAATCAGTCACTGGGGTACTGGTTAAATCAGTCACCGGGGTACTGGTTGAATCAGTCACTAAGGTGGTATTGGTTGGATAAGTCACTGGGATGATACTGGTGGAATCATTCACTTGGGTACTGGTTAAATCGTTAGCTGGGGTACTGGTTGAATAATACACTGGGGTACTGGTTGAATCAGTCACTGGGGTACTGGTTGAATTCTCCCTTGGGGTGGTACTAGTTAGAACACTCACTGGGATACTGGTCAAATAACTCACTGGGGTGGTACTGTTTGACTCATTCACTGGGGTACTGGTTGAATCAGTCACTGCGGTAATGGTTGAATTCGCCCTTGGGGTGGTACTGGTTAGAACAGTCACTGGGATACTGGTCAAATTACTTACTGGGGTGGTACTGGTTGAATCATTCACTGGGGTACTGGTCGAATCATTCACTGGGTTACTGATTAAAACAGAAACTGGGCTGTTACTGGTCAGAACAATATTTAAGGTGCTAGTTGTAATTGAAGAACATGTTTCGACCTTTGGTAAAGGATGACCAGGATACCAGTTTTGATATGTAACATAGTCCCCATTAGACCATCTAGACCATGGTATGGAGCCATTGAATCTCCTGCGAAGTCCAATCCAGTATTCTGAATTGAGGTTCTGCAAAATGAGGTGGATGTTCCTATAAGTGATGGTTGCTAGATCTTTGTAACAGGCCTGACAGTGGTCCCTTGCTTCATCCCATGTTGTGGCACTGGAATTCAGGAAATACTGCTCCTCTGCCAATATTACCGATCCTGGTGTGATCAATTTATATGAGAGTAATTATCATTTTAAATGCATTTTAAAAATAATGTCACTGTTTTCTGTGTAGTTATTAAAAGCTTTACCACAGGGTACACTTAAGCCTTAAAACTATTAATGTAGGTATGTTTCAGAATTGTGGAAAATAGTAACTTGCATAAGAGACAAAATAAGACTGCCAAAAGATGTGTGCATATAGAAGATGTGTAATGTTGCAAATATTTAAGTTTCAAAAGAGATCTTCTTTATAAAAGTGAAGCCTTCCTAAAACGATTCAACCCCCCCCCCCATTTTGTTGTTTTGGACTTTTTGAATGGCCAATGGGTTGAGAACTGATCTTCCAAATATGGTAAGGAGCATAATATTTCTGTTTATGTGCTTGAGGTTTTCAGCCAGTCACATCGCACTGGATAGCTGACCAATCAAATTACACCACGCTTTCTCAGAACAATGAGCTTTGTACAAATTTACGCATTTCAGAAAGGTGGGGCATAGAGGAGCAACAATAATGTCCATTGTGAAAAAATACATTTTTGCAACCATAAACCATGCAAATACATTGCATTACACCAAATACAGAAAATAATGTTCTTTTAGTGACTGCATATTGTCCTGTTAAACATTTAATGTGTTAATAACTTTTAACAGGGTAAAATAAAAGGAAGAACCTAATGGGATGTATAGCCTGTCAGGTTAAAATTATTAAACCTTTTTAATGGGTCATAAAAATATCCACCTCTCAACTAGACCAGCTCCAAAGCAGCCGGGTACAACCTGAACACCCTAATTGATTGTTTTTAATCACGTGACCCACCAGAGGAGTTGGAAGGCAAGAAAGCAGCATTTAACATTGGTCTATACATAGAGAGGAACACAGGCCTACGTGCTGTTAGAACTGCTACCTGTGGGCTGATGGAGGGCTTCTGGATCAATGCACAATCTGTGCTTAAACATTGCTGCTGGCCAGCAGATTTTTTAAAGAGCACCTATTATCCAATTCACCATTTTACACATACTTTGGTGTATACGTGTGTGTACATGTTAACAATATGCAAAGGTACAAATCCCAAAGTTAATGATGATGCAAGTTATCTTTTCCAACTTAAATCTCTTTTCTTAGACTACAACAAACACAGAGATTGTAGGCAAAAGTTTAGTTCCTTGGCCTGTTGATGTGGACACAATGGTCATTATCACAATTCTGCCCACTCCTGACTCACAGCCTACAAGTAGTCTATGTTTTCATATTTAAATAATTTACGACTAAACCATGATTCAAACACAAGTTTTGTGTAGTGCAGAGTAGTGCTTGTTGTTTGACGATTTTACGATCACAAATTCAGATATGGTTTTATGTTTTAGTATCCTTAGCTTGCCAATCTGTTACATTCTGCTTAAAACATTCTGGTAAAGTTGAATCATCAGCTTGGTCATCTGCATTTTCTGGATCAGATTCAGCTCGTATTGATAAGGTAGTAAAGACGATATTAACTCCTGCCGGTATTGCATTGGGAGCTAATCTTCCAAATACGGTAAGGAGAGAGATGACAGAGGTATTCAAGCCAATCACAAAGTACAGGTTAGCTGGCCAATCGGAGGACACTTTTTTTTAGAATGATGAGCTTTGTACAAAATCCATGCATTTCAAGGAGCAGGGCTAACTTACAAGAGAATCCAAACAGCATGTCTAATGAGACTGCTTTGGTTTAATGGAAATTTTACTAGTTTGCCTGTGCATTCAGTCTTAAAAGTAAATGGTAAATAAACTTGGCTTGCTGAGCTCTGATCCTTTAGAGAGAGCAAACCTGAGGGCAGGACTCGAGCACCAAGTTCGATAGACCCTGGTTCCCACCTTGGGTCCCACTCTCAGGGCATGTCATAGTCCCAAGGTACTGATGACAAATACCTCACTCACAGGCTCATGGTTTGTGGGTTCTGTCTAAGGTTGGCAGTACAATACTTTACCTTAACCCAAACGGTTCTCTTGACTGAGGTCGTCGAGACCATACTTTACTCCTGAGCTCCCTTTAAGGGGAAGCTTGTACCTTGAAATGGAGACTTTTGTTTGGTGTAAAGAGTGTCTGCTGGATTCAGTCAACTGCCCAGTTGAGACAATGTTGGAGTGCCTGGAGGACTAGTTCTCTGCAGATTTAATGCCCTTCACTCTCAGGTCTTTTGGTGTTTTTGCATGTGTGGATGGGATTTTTTGGGGGAAAAACTCTGGTTATAAAAATACCCGTGTCCATGTGGACTAGGCCTAAAATTTTGCAGTTTTATTACACAGCACAATGCCACAGATGTCACAAGTTCTGAGGGAGCATGCAATTGGCATGCTGACTCCAGGAATGTCCACCAGAGCTGATGCCTGTGAATTGAATGTAAATTTTTCTACCATAAGCCATCTCCAAAGGCGTTTCAGATAATTTGTCTGTACATCAAATGTGTTGTGTTTAAAATTTTGTTCAGTGTATGTAGCTAGGCATGTGTCTATGTCGCAGGCAATAGAAAGAGTTTATTATCAATGAGCACACTGACAGTCTTACAGACACTTTTTGTTTCTCTTATGCAAATAAAATATTTTCAGCCACACGGCTGGCATTGGTATAGACAACTATATTTGATATTCAGATTATTTGTTTTGTGTATTGTTTACATATTTACATAATGACTCAGTATGGTTAAAGGCACAATATCTAAGATTTTCATGAAAAGAGGTCTCGCTATTACAGTACACAATACAATAACAAAGCAAAGCTTAATGATGTTATGAAGGAGAGTGGAACAATTTTCACCATCAAAAGACACTTAATTAAGTGAATGAAAATGACATTGACGAGCTGAGTATTTCACCCAAAGTTGAAAATTTTTCGTGACGTCGTTGGATAGTTCAGATTAAGGGGCAGTTATATCCTGTTCTGACATCACAAGGGGAGCCAAAAAGTTTATTACCTATTTTTTCACATGCTTGCAGAGAATGGTTTACCAAAACTAAGTTACTGGGTTTCTTTTTCAAATTTTTCTACACTGTAAAAAATACTTTGCCGCCTTAAAATTTTTTGTTGAATCAACTCAGATTTACAAGTCATGTCAACACAGATGAGTTGTCACAACTTATAAAATATAGTTGAAAAAAGTCAACTTAATTTTTTAACTCGCCTGTAGTTATAACAACTCATCTCTAGTCAAGATAAATAATAGTAAGTTGAAATGACTTTTAAATCCGAGTTGATTCAACAAAAAATTAGCAGCAAAGTATTTTTTACAGTGTAGGTTCACAAAAGCAGTGGGAACCCAATTATAGCACTTAAACATGGAAAAAGTCAGATTTTCATGAAAAAAAGTCTTCTTTAACACTCACAGCTCTCTCCCTGTGCTGAAATGCCCCGGCTCTCAAAACGTTTGTAAATTCTTTATCACCGGTTTGTTACAAATAAAGTATTTTTAGAGTGCTAACCTTTTATTTGCATATTTGCAAATTATTCTTTAAAAAATACTTTTTGAGATTACAGTAATCATGTATCTATACTTTATTGGCAATTAAATCCCTGATGATTGTATTACTCCATGGCTAAAAACGACTTTTAAAGAGAACCAAAGCTTTCAAAAATAACCATTACAAAAATAATTTCAATAAATAATTTTTTACATCAATCTTAAACTGGTGGTTTTGTTCCTCTGCTTACAGTTTTCCTCACGTAAAAATGGGAATTCGCCAACTGGCTTTTAACGGGGATGGTAGATGAGACTGTCATTGGTTTATTGCACATTAAACCCAAAACACACCCAATACTTATTAGGAGAATAGGAATGACACTTTTAGACCATGCTCCAGGCAAATTGACAATTTGTCCCATCATTGAACTAGCAAAAGTGGATTTGGACACATCCTAAGTGCACTTGTGCCGTGCGCTGTAGACCATGCGCTTTGATCTGTAAAATAGGGCCCAGATTCTGCATAGTTGTGTTTATGTGGTGGAGCGATGAGGGAAAAAGCACAACCACGTGACTTATAACGGGAGGTGTTGTCACCATATATGGTTCATTGGAGGCGTTTCGGAATGCACATGCCCATGAACGTGCACGAGCATGGTGCTTAAAAACAAGTGCGATTTATCATCAAGGATTACTTACTGATGTGAGTACGAACCCCGTGCGCACGTTTGATAAATCTCATTTTTTTTGTACTTGCGCACATACTAAATTTCATTCGTAGGTAAAAATATAGAACATTTTCTACGCACTGTTGATAAATGAGGCCCCTGGGGTTTTCATTGAATAGCGTGTCTATGGTGGCCTGGCAAAGAACCAGGAAGTTGTTAGAGGCCTACAATAATCTGCCCCAAACTTCACATTTGAGTAAAGTCCTGACCTGAACACATCTACATGCTCTAAAGGTGGATGTCATTGTGAATGCACAACAATCTTGAATAAGTGTTTATCAAGTCAGCAAAAAACTAAATCTATGAATCAAACAAAAAGCAATGTACGGCTTTTTCAGCTCTATACCAAAACAGCACCACTTTACAACATATGGATTAAATGGAGAAACATTTAATTTAGTCTCTTTCAGAGGGCAACTCCATCAAGTTGACTTACTCTTTAAAGAGTGGTATAAAATATGTTGTGCATAGGGAACGGTTTTGATGATTTTATTTACATATACATTTGGCCTGATTTACATACCTTGTATACAGGTACATAACATAATTTACATCCTCTGCAGACATGCAAGCACATGCACGGACATTTCAAAATGTATTGTCAATCAACTATGAAGGTTTTGTTCATTTTTGTTCATTAAAGTTTCCGTTTGTAATAAAATATTACAACATCAACTGAACTGCATTGTATAAAATGATATCATATCAACATATCTTTTTATGTTACTTTAACTTAACAAATTAAGTTAAACAATGTCAACTTGTTTATGTCAACTTATCACAAAACTTAAAATAGTAGGTTGAATTGACTTGCAAAACCAAGTTGTTTTAACTTCATGCTGCATTTTTTATTTTATTTTACAGTGTACATGCTATAATGTCTTTACCGAATAGCATTGGTTGCATATGCTTAGCATTAAAAAGAAGTTTTGGAAAATTAGGAATGGGATTTTTCATAAAAGCATGAAAACAGAAAGAAAGAAAAGGATGTATTTTACTACTTTACTTTAAAAAAAAACTTTGCTGCCTTAAATTTTTTGTTTAATAAACTCAGATTTACAAATCATTTCAACTTGCTATTATTTATCTTGACTAGAGATGAGTTGCTAAAACTTATAAAATGAAGTTGACTTATTTTAACTTTATGGGCCCTATTTTAACGATCTAAGCGCATTGTCTAAAGCGCACAGCGCAACGTCTAAATGGGCGTGTCCGAATCCACTTTTGCTAATTTAACGACGGGAAAAATCGTTTTTGCGCCGAGCGCATGGTCGAAAAGGGTAGGTCCTATTGTAATGGGAGTATTTTGGGCGTAACGTGCAGTAAACCAATGAGAGTCACAGCTCTCATCCCCTTTAAAAGCAAGTTGCGCTGGCGCTATGTCTAATCCCTATTTAGATGACGGACTTTGTAAACTGAAAAGCTAAACGGAGGTAGAAGATCCCCAGTTTAAGATAAATGTTAAATAATTGTGTTGTTTTTCCCTTATATTGAAATTGTTATTTTTTTATTAAAACCTTTAAAACTCGTTTTCTTTTAGTCATGGAAGTAAAAAGCAGGCTTGTAATTGCTTTAAATGTATGGCTATCCATCATCAAAAAATAATTTACAAGTATGTAAGATAAGGTTTGTACTCTAAAAATACTTTATTTGTAACAAACAGGAGATAAAGAAATTACAAACGGCTCTCCTCACGTTTCAGCACTTTGGACAGCGGTTTTTTTAGCAAAGAGTTTTTTTTAACATTACTTACAAATGTTTCTCATCTCGCCATATCCACAGGTACATCATATACAATAAATCCGTGAGGTAGCATTAAAAAAAAAAAACATTTAAAAACACATGCATTTGTTTAAAGCAAAGCATTTATTTATTTAACAGGCTACAGGTAAAGCAGCTCTTTGCGCCTTCTAACGTCTCATAATCAGTCCTCATTTATAAATATGTCCAAGAGACTCAATAATAATCTCTTAAATTCAATCCTTTAATCTTTCATATTTAAAAGCATTTTTGTGCTGCTGCGCATTTATGTACTTTGTGATAAGCAAACCCGCGTTGTCCTCCCGTTTATAGGCGCATATTACTAATGCGCTCTTTAATAACATAAAACATATTGCGCCATTGACTTTAGACTTTAGACCAGGTTTTTGTTGGTCAATGGCGTAGTCTATTTTAGTTGCCTCAAAATAGCAACGCGCCAACAATGCGCCTGAACACACCTCGTTTTTCAGACCAGAACGCCCATGGGCGCAAAGGGGGCGCAAATGCACTTGCTATTTAAACAACGCGGCGCTAAACGTGAAAATAAGGGTGGAAACTAGCGAAAGACACTTGCGTCGCGCATTGCGCTGCATTGCGCCGGGTGTAAGATAGAGCCCTAAAAGTTAAACTTTTTACTTTATAAGATATAACAACTTGTCTCTAGTCAAGATAAATAAGTTGAAATGACTTGTAAATGTCTTTCAAAGATTTATTTCTTTGTTTATTATCTTTCGAGTTTGTCATTAAACTCTTTTATTGGTTCTGGGAAGCTTTTTTACCCTTTCTTTGTTTGACTCTTTGCCGTCTAACTTCGTTTCGGGGGGCATTTACACCTGGTATTTTTACGATTGGAAAAAACGCATGAAGTGACCAGGTGTAAAAAGCCCCTAAAGGGTTTATGATAAAAGTGGCCCTTGCGTTTGCCAGATACTCACTTAATCTCATGTGTAATCAGAGTTTAATGTTAAGTTAGTGTCTTGGGAGTATTTTGTGAACGTCTCTTTTATCATAAACCCTGTCGACGTGTGTGCAGCAGGCATGTATTTTGACAAGAAGCATGATTCACGTAGTTTACATGATGCAACAAACACATATTTTGGAATGACAAACAACACACATGACACTCTGAACACACATTTTGAGTTCACGGCCCTCAGAAGAGGGCCACTGTATTTGACCCAACAATGGGCTAAAACAATCCAGCATATGATAAATCACAACCCAACGGGCTGGGTTCGTCTCTTTTTAACCCAATGCTGGTTTATTCAGTGTATAAAGTTGAACTTTTTAATATTTAAGAGTTAAAAAGTTAAAGACTTTTGACAGTTTACAAGCTTACCCAGAAGAAGCGTCAGCCACAGTATACGCATCTTTTATCTCCCTCTTGATTTACTTGATTTCATCAACTTCAGATAAGGACAGGAAATGTAACTTGCTTTGAAATTATAAAACAAACAGTTTTAAGTACAAAAAGGTCAAATTAATTTAATTCATGTAACCTTAAATCATTAAATGTATGAATGAAACTGTTACCATACCTGTAATGTTTGCTTGTCCTCTGATCTTCCTGATTCAGCAGCCTGCTCTCTAATAACATATATGTGGTAAATTTGCATAGAAGACACCCACTTTCAGTTTTTCAGAGATGGGACGAGCAAATACTGTAGCTGGAGTATTTGTTAAAATATTACAAAATTAAAGCAGCATATCAATTGCCTTATAAAGCACTAAAAGTGGTTCACTGGCTCATAATTTTTAGTGCCATTATGTATGTAACTTAGTTATGTATTAACTTAAAAAAATAAATTAAACAACTTCAACTTGATTTTATAAGTTAGTTTTATTAGTAGGTTGAATTGACTTGCAAAACCAAGTTGTTTTAACTTCAATACTGTTATTTTTATATTTTTATGAAAATATTGAGGGTTTTATCCAAAGTGACTTACGGTGCATTACAAAGTATACAGTATATTAAAGTTTGTTAAAAAAAACTAATAAACTATAACTAATAACTATGAACACCATGCTTCCCTCATCTTTTATGTTTTAGAATATAGTATTAATATATATTTTATTAATGTATTAGGCCTACCTGTAATATTTGCAAAATGTCCCCCTAAATAATGTTGGCATACTGTACTCTGGCCTACACTATCTCTTGCAAATCAGCTGTTCCCAAAGATAGTTTACAAGAGAAACTACTAGACCAGACTATGTGCAAGGTGAAAGAATTGTCTAATTTTAATGTGTGAACAGACTATAAAAATGTGCTCACAATTGTTGTCTATTTCTATTGTCTGTGAGCCAGTAGGCCTATTTTGTGAAAAATCTGCACCTCTTTGTGGCTTTTATTTCATAATGATCCTTAAGAAGTCAAGCATCAGAAATTAAGTGACAATGTGAAAATACTACTAACCCATTTTGTGGTGATCTACTAGCAAGACTATTTACATGCTGTTTATAACAAAGGGGGTTATCTATTGCTGGGACGCTTTAAAAAAATTGGGGGGAAAATTTAGATTATACCCACTTCTCAGGCACCACTACACCACTGTGTATAAATGACTCACATGTATGAATCATATGCAAAAAAAAAGTGATACAGCAGTATCTGTCAGATCATAACCAAAGGAAAATATACAATAATGACAAGTAGACAATAAAGAAAATCATTGACAATGAATATACAAATATCTCACATTACTTAATAAAAAAAAAAAGATGTTAAATAAATGTATTATTCATGATCACTCGACAAGCAGCTTCCTTCAAGTTTTTGAATGACCGCAGGCCTGATCATGCTTTTTGAGACCTACAAGGAAATGGAAAATCATTTGCCATGCAAACGCTGATGTTAACCAATGTGTTACAAAGAAAAACAGAACAAATAATAGCTGTTATCACACATAGCCTACAGTCTTTAATAGGAAATTGACCAGTAAATCACCTTAACAGGTCATAACAGATTACGTAAACAGGCCCTTTTCAGGTAAATCTGTCCTGGCAATTTTCCATTATATGCGAAGTTGTATCATTACCAGTAAATTACTGCTATGAACAGAAAATTTACTCAGAATAAATAGTTGATTCGACCTAATTCAGTTAAGAAAATTGTGTGTAGTTAATTCCCAGACAGGTCTTAAAGGTAGTCTCAGACTAAAGTGGATGTTTGTGCTGTCTTTACTGAAACAACTTGCACTGACATATCTTAAAGGTGCAGTGTGTAATTTTTAGAAGGATTTCTTGATAGAAATGCAAAATTATATACAAAACTATATTATCAGTGGTGTATAAAGACCTTTCATAATGTTTATTACCTTAGAATAAGACGTTTTTATCTACATACACCGAGGGTCCCCTTACATGGAAGTCGCCATTTTGTGCTGCCATGTTTTTACAGAAGCTCTTAAAGGACAAACTTTCTTACTAAGTTGTCTCTGGCGATGACATGTTTGTCCGGTGGCGGCTACCGTAGCTTCTCTATGTGTTTCAAAAGCAAGAGGTGAGCAGTGGACTGAGCCTTTGGTTGCAATTCACAACCTCACCACTAGATGCCACTAAAATGTACACACTGCACCTTTAAATACAGTGGTGTGCCATCGGGGACCGCAAGGCACACTAATGGCGCTTTTCCATTGCATAGTACCCCACGGTTTAGTTTAGTTTGGGTCGGGTCAGCTCACCTCACTTTGGCGTGGTAAGCTTTTCCATCGAGTTTGGTATCACTTCGCAGTGGGAGGGATTATAGGCGTGTTGTTATATTTGCGCTGCATACTGCTGTGACATCATACAAGTGAGAGCGTCCTTGTACATTCCCATACGTTTATTTATTTCTCAGTCCATCACAAAATTAAAATCGGCCACCACAAATAGATGTTTGCACATCGCGTTTATCACTACACTCTTAAGAAAAATGGTTCTATATAGTACCAAATAAGGGTTCTTCAGCTCGTAACAATAGCAGCACCCTTTTTGGTACTATTTAGAACCCTTTTTTAGATGGTTCTATATAGAACCTTGCCTTGAAAAGTGCTACATAGAACCTCAGTGGTGCTATAAAGAACCCTTTTATTTATCAGCAGTCAGGAGGATTATTTTTGTTTATATTTTTGTTTAGTTTTTTTATTTATAGCACTTTACACAGTTTAACAGTAAACAGAACTGCAAGACATCAGAAAAATACTTTTATTTTCACTTTTTCATTACATGAGATATCATACAATAATAAATATGTGCATTAAAATCAATCAGAATCAAAATAAATATATGAATTTTTATGCAAATATAACAAATCATTACTCAAATAAGATATGGATGTTAAATGATAGCTTCAAAATTAAATAAATGAACAATACAATTTGGCATAGACAATCATTCTAAATAGACAACAATAACATGAAATCAATAAAATCATGACATATGCGACATCAAAACATGCAAATGATAATAAATACTGAATATTAACATATTATGACATTACATTCAGATGTTAGCACTTTAGCACAAACAGATAAATGGCATAATACAGATTAATGTAAATATAAACGTCAATAGGATTGTGTCAATGTTTGGAGAATCTTGCCAAAAAAAAGTCCATATTATTTTGTTTGCTGGATCATTGTACAGTACATACTCCATCCAATGTTCTCTGTTTTGTGGCAATGAAGTTGAACATTTAGTCAGATAAGAGTAAGATAAGAGATGGTCTGCTATTGTCATGTTGATCTTGAGACACAGGTTATGATTACCACAGATTCCCATCACCTTGCAGTAGTCATCATCATACAAGATTTGGATCTGTTGGAGATGGGAGAAAGGATAAGACATAAAGATAAAACAACTTAATATTAGCATGGAGTTTCTTACATACTGTATGTAAAACATGATTTGACAGAAGTTTTAATATGATTCTGCTCAAGCTACCTGTTTTGTCAGTAAATAGGTGAATGGTTGGCGAGAGATTTATTCATAAATTGAATAAACATAAACCACTGTTATCAAGTCAATGGCCGACCTGCAGAGCTTCACTCATGATCCACCTACAACAGATAGACAAAAATAATAAGTAATTCTGCTATTACATGTAAATGTGCCACAAGATCACACACACAATCTCCAAAATGTTTAAATGGTAAATAACTATTTTTTTAATGCCAGAATTGAAAGAAACATGCATACATCACCTTTAAAAACGTGTCTCTCATATTAAGTGATCATACGCACTTCCTTCATTCCCAGCATAAGAAAGATTACCAAACGAAAACTCTGAAATATCAATAAAAAACTAAACACATGTTGTACCACATTATTTTCATAATTAAGTTTAATAAACTTAATGTACAATATACAGGTATATGCTTTTTAACACTTTAACAAATTATTATCCTAAATCATTGTTAAAGCAGAGTCCCCTAAATATATCATTTAAAACAGTATGAAGCTTACCTGCTTTAAAGGGAATGAAGCTTAAAGTTTACCTGTTATAAACGATATAAAGTACAATAAAAACACACAAAACTTCAATTTACATAATGTTTAAACAGTAACTAACTATTATTTTAATGTCAGCATTGAAAGAAACACGCATACATCACCTTTAAAAACAGGAAGTGTCTCTCATATCGCACTGCCTTCACTCCCAGCAAGATTACCTCACATACGAAAACTCTGAAATATAAATAAAAAAAACTAAACACATGTTGTACCACATTCTTCTGATAATTAGTTTAATAAACTTAATGTACAATACATGTATTAGCTTTTTAACACTTTAACAAATCATTATCCTAAGTCTTAAAGCAGAGTCCTCTAAATATATCATTTAAAACAATACGAAGCTTACCTGTTATAAAGGGAATGAAGCTTACAGTATAAAGTTTACCTGCTATAAAATAAATAAATTACAATAAGAACATACAAAAATTCAATTTTCTAAATGTTTTTAACAGTAAATGATGATTATTTTACTCTCTTACCTGCTTGTGATGTTAATCTGCAGGCGGTTCAGCAGGACTGATGATTCAGGGCTTTTACAGGTGAAAATAATCAGGAGGCAGCTTGAAAATAACTGACTCAATTTAAAATAAAAAAGGAGGGAAATAAAGAACCTTTTGCAAGACAAAGAACCATTTCAGGAAAAAAGGGTTCTTCAGTAAGCTATGGTTCTATATAGAACCTTTACCATCGTTTCAGAACCTTTGAAGAACCATTTTTCTTAAGAGTGTACCTCTGTCTCACATGTTAGTTTCTGTTCAAACACCTCGGCGTCAGTCGACGGCGCTCTGCTGAGCCTCATTCAAGTTGCATTTAAGCATATAATGCTGACGTGCTCGTCGCGAATGTTCCGCCACAAACTGCAAGTTTGGAAAAAACTGTTATGGTGTTCCTGATTCTCAACCTGTGGATGTTTTTCATCACTAAAAATGAGTTTGGGAACTTATAGCAGAGCACAGATGACAACATGTTTGCTCGAGACAGCGCAAGCTAGCACAGGTAAAGCTAATCTTTACATTGTAGCGATGACGCTGTAGTGCCGATTTTCTCAGACCAATCAGTAATCTACTTTGTTTTCGCATCATGTTTGGCATCAGCTCGGGTCGCTTGGAACCCCAACCAAGGTGGTACGAAAAAAGTATCGGGTACTGCACCCAATGGAAAAGCTCCCAAAAGTAAGCTGACCCGAACCAAACCAAACCAAACCGTGGGGTACCATGCAATGGAAAAGCGCCATAAAGGTGCTTAAAGGGTTCTTCAGCAATGCCATAGAAGAAACTTTCTTTTAGTTCCACAAAGAACCATCAAAGGGATAGTTCGGCCAAAATCGATATTAAACCCATTATTTACTCACCCCCAAGCTGTCCAAGTTGCATATGTCCATCGTTTTTCAGACAAACACATTTTCGGATATTTTAGAAAATATTTTAGATCTTTCTGTTGATTAAATGTAATGTTACGGGGTCCAGCAATAGTCCACGACCTTCAAGTCCAAAAAAAGTGCGTCCATCCTTCACAAATTAAATCCAAACGGCTCCAGGATGATAAACAAAGGTTTTCTGAGGGTAATCCGTGCGGTGTTGTTGTAGAAATATCCATATTTAAAATGTTATTAAAGTAATTAACTAGCTTCCGGTAGCGCCGCCATCTTAGACTCAGGAGAGAGTATTAGCGTAGTGTACGCACTTTTCTTAGTGACGTATGACAAATTCGGAGGGCGGGGGGACAGAGCAGCAGCAGAGAAACCGCTGTATGCTGCGTAAGCGCTCATTCTGAATGCGGATGACTCTAAGATGGCGGCGCTACCGGAAGGTAGTTAATTACTTTAATAACATTTTAAATATGGATATTTCTACAACAACACCGCACGGATTACCCTCAGAAGACCTTTGTTTATCATCCTGGAGCCGTTTGGATTTAATTTGTGAAGGATGGACGCACTTTTTTGGACTTGAAGGTCGTGGACTATTGCTGGACCCCGTAACGTTACATTTAATGAACAGAAAGATCTAAAATATTTTCTAAAATATCCGAAAATGTGTTTGTCTGAAAAACGATGGACATATGCAACTCGGACAGCTTGGGGGTGAGTAAATCATGGGTTTAATATCGTTTTTGGCCGAACTATCCCTTTAAGTCAAAGGTTGTTTGAAGAACAAACGGTCGCGTTTTCCAAGCGGATTTAGACGCAAAATGTGAACCACCCCTAACATGAGTTAAATCATGTGTTTTTTATAGGGACACATCTAAAATATCTTGGGAGAGGTGCCACGTAGGACTGGGTTGGGAAACAGGCTTTAGTGAACGAGACTGTGCTCCAAAAAGCACCTTATTATGATGTAAAATGACATATTAAGAGATTAGTGTCCTCTAACGGCAGTAGCTTATACAACCTGTTGTTACATTTTAAGGTTTTTGCCTTATACTTCAGATTAGACACATTTAATTTTATGAATTTGTAAATAGAGAAACGGTTTCATAAACATTTATGGTTTTAAAGATATTTTGGAACACCTAACCCCACCCTCACCCCTTACCCTAAACCCAACCACTTCTCAACCATATAATTTCAACACGCAAGTAAAAGTACAGTCACATGTATTTATTGCATGAAATAGTATAAAAGTATTACAAACCATTCACGTTGCCAACCTTGCGAACTGAAGCCATACAATTACTTTATATGAAGACTCACCATGACGTAGTCGGTCAAGAGCCAATAGCGCTTCACATTCTTAGCTAACGTAATGATGCAATCGGTCACGAGACACACGAGAGCCAATGCCTTTTTTACAATCATAGATGACGTATCATCGCTTCTTCTTGCGGCTGTTTTTGATCAGTGTACACCGGATCTGATATTTACAGCAGATTGTCATCACATTTGCAATTTTTCTTCAAATAAATTGATTGTTTCACCTCGGCACACTTGGAATATTTTAAGTACATTTTTAAAAAGTTGCTGTGTTTATATCATATAATAAATAAATGGGTACGTTATTTCCCCTAAATGCCTGAATAGTGTAATGTGTAATAAAATACAATTAATCCTGCCGGTTTAAATTGAAAATCCTATCCCTGTATGTGTCATCATAGCAAAATGATACCCCAAAATATCATTTTATACCCTAATATATTAAGTTTCACCTGCTGCCGGTAGAGGCGCTAATTTAGTAAATGCATCTATTGGTCGTATTTGGTGAAATGGGCAAATGACTGAAGCAATCGTATCGGTTGGAGAATAGGTTGGTCTGTTTCCATTGAATTACACAGTCACTTAATTTTTTTATTCTTTTTTCATGATATTATCACAAATTTACGTGTTTTTCGTGATCGTGTAACAAATTCCTGTTTTTGTGTGATTATCACGTATTGGTTACTCAACTGCTTTTTCCAATTTTTTTTTCATTGTAGCTTCAGTTTAGGCTTAGATTTGGTGCTTGCATAAGAATGTCACTTATATTGGTTTATACAATTTTTTCTGATTTATTTTTTTATATTGTCACATGTTGCATTAGACACGTGGAAAGGAATAGGTCCCAATTTTAATTCTTTCACTGCCAGCGTTTTTAAAAAAAAGTTGCTAGCCAGCGCCAGCATTTTTCATGATTTTCACAAAAGCTGAATGCCTTCCAGAAAATGTTCTTCTTTAAATATATAAACATACAATACACCAAATGAAAGAACAGACCCTCTGCTTTCAAACAAAAAAACTTGCTTGCCATTGGGCAATACTTCCGGTTTTAAAAAGTTGCGGAAGCGCCACCTGGTGGATAATAGCGGTATTGCGGAAAGACGGAAATACTCGTTATTGGCGGGGAAGCGTTTCTCTTGATTGATGAGAAATTTTGTCAATGGCGAGGAAAGAGTTAACGATCTAAGCGCATCGTCTAAAGCGCACAGCGCAACGTCTAAATGGGCATGTCCGAATCCACTTTTGCTAGTTTAACGACAGGAAAAACGGTTTGTGTGCCGAGTGCATGGTCGAAAAGGGTAGGTCATTCTTTTTAATGAGTAATGGGAGTATTTTTGGCGTAACATGCAATAAACCAATGAGAGTCTCAGCTCTCATCCCCTTTAAAAGCCAGTTGCGCTGGCGTTATGTCTAATCCCTATTTAGATGACAGACTTTGTAAACTGAAGAAATAAGCGGAGGAAGAAGATCCCCAGTTTAAGATTAATGTTAAATAATTGTGTTGTTTTTCACTTGTATTGAAATTGTTATTTTTTTATTAAAACCTTTAAAATCTGTTTTCTTTTAGTCATGGAAGTAAAAAAGCAGGCTTTTAATTGCTTTAAATGTATGGCTATCCAATATCATCAAAAAATAATTTACAAGTATGTAAGAAAAGGTTACAGCTTCAGTTTTTTTAAGCAAAAATGTTTCTCATCTCACCATATCCACAGTTACAGAGTCATCATATACAATAAATCCGTGAGGTAGCATAAAAAAAAACATTTAAAAACAGATGCATTTGTTTAAAGCAAAGCATTTATTTACTTATCAGGCTACAGGTGAAGCAGCTCTTTGTGCTGTTTAATGTCTCATAATCGGCCCTCATTTATGTCCAAGAGACTCAATAATAATCTTTTACATTAAATCCTTTAATCTTTCATATTTAAAAACGTTTTTGTGCTGTTGCACATTCATGTATACTGTAAAAAATTTCCTGTAGAATTTACAGTAACTTACTGGCAGCTGGTTGCCAGCAACTTACTGTAAATTAACTTACAGTAAAAATACTGTATACAATTTTACAGTATTATTTAAAATACTGTATACAGTTTTACAGTACTATTTAAAATACTGTATACAGTTTTACAGTACTATTTAAAATACTGTATAGTTTTACAGTACTATTTAAAATACTGTACACAAATTTACAGTACTATTTAAAATACTGTATACATTTTACAGTATTGTTTAACATGCTGTAACTGTATTTACAGTATATTATATTTTCTACTGTAAAATATACAATAATTTTATACTACAATGTATTTATTACAATGTGTATTTTACCGTAAAATTTCCTGTGATTCATTTTCCCATTTCTATTTACTACAAAACTGCACAAAATTTAAATGGAGGTGTTAAAACAGCTTTAAGTAAAAACAAAAATAAGCAATGACAACATGTTTTTAAAATTTCTTTTAGTTTTTCAAATACATGAAATCAGATTTTCATATTTTTGCACATTGAACTTTCAGCTTGCATCACAAACTGTTTTTCTCAAACCGGCAATAACATTTACTCATAGATATCATATTACAGAATTTTAAATCAAGTCATGCACTAACTCAGTCATAATAACAATGTTCAAATACAAAATACTTTTAGCAAATCTTTTATCCTGTAACACACAAAACATTTACACACACATATCACAGCATTAATTCATGAACAATACATTCAAATGCAGTCATAAGCAATGTCAAAAACTCATACATTCAAAATATTATTCTGAGTAAATTGTAATTTCTTGCAGCAACAGCTTTTTCAAAGCCAATGTAACATTTACTCACCGTTTCATTTCACAGTATTATCAAATAATCTTAGTACAAATTCAGTTATAACTATAGACGGTTTCAGCAGTAATAACATAAACAAACGGCTGTAAGGTTCGGATCCAGACGTGTATCACGTGCATCCGATGAAACCGTCTATAAGAATAATAAAAAAAAGTAACAAAACCTCTCCTGCGTAGACTTATTTTGCTTTTAGAAGCAACAGTAGTAACATGTATACACTGGAGTTTCATATTACAATATTATAAATCAGTGCATGGACAAATTAACTAAAAGAAACCTTTAAGATAAAAAAGAATTTCACAAACCTCTGGTGAGTTGAGTAGAATGTATTTGCTTTAGTAGCTTAATAGTTTTGCTTAATTCATAAAGTCCTGAATAAAGGTGGATATGAAGAGTTTGGTTCCAAAACGCAATAAACGCCATTTTTGAAAAAAATGAGTTACTGCCAGAATCAGTATTATATCAGGTCAGTATTATAAAGTAAATTCTTAATTTTATGCAAAATCCAATTTCCGCAGTGTTATTCTGTCATCTTTTCTCCCTTTTTTCCCAAAATGCAATAAACGCCACTCCCCCTTTTCTACAGAATGCCATAAATCCACTCCTCCACAGATTACAGCGCACCTCACGCAATGTAAACAAAGAATGGCGGCGCGCTGAGTACACGGAATCCTAGTTTTCCTCATCTACTATGTACTTCGTGATCACCAAACACACAAAAACAAAATAATACTTTGATAGCATTGATAAACCTGTGATAGTTTTCTGTGACGGGAAAGAAACGTAAGCCATCAACATGTAATAATTTACGCAGAGGAACTCGGGAGACCGGTGCTTGTTTGGCCGAGCCGACAGCATCCAGTTACTGTCATAACACATTGACCCCAGCGGATCTTATGAAAAACTTTCCATAATTTTACTCAAAGTCAACGAAAATCGAGCAGGACCAAAACATTTTACAGCTGATCGCTTTGAAAAACGTTAAGCGAGGACGTCAAGTATAACCGATGACTTCTTAATATCACAAAGTAAGTGTTTTGATTAATGACATTAATGTTTATATTTTTAATTAGTGTGTACAACTAGTCAACTAAATGAATATAACATGGCAAAGATGAATGCACATTTATATAGGCGATTGATTCAATAGATTTATAGCATTTTTAATATAAACTTGTCATGGATTTATTGCATTTTGTGGAAAAAATAATCCGTTTTTATAATAAATCTTTGAAAATCAAGTTATGGATTTGAATTTTTTATGTTTTTATAACCTAAAGATGCTATGTGAAAGTTTGTAACAGGAAAAAGTGGTTTTCATCTTGTCACTTTCTTGGTATAGAAAACACGTTTTTACCGAAATTTGTCAAAATGGATTTATTGCGTTTTGGAACCAAACTCTTCATATATACCTGATGGTTCAGGCCAGAGTTCTTCCTTTGCACCATCTTCCCACTTCTTTTGCTCACCTGGAACTTAGAGGAGCACTTGCTGTTGTCGGGGCTGATCCTCACAATAAATCTTTACATAAAAAAATAATTCATTAGATCATTTGATGTGTAAGAGAGGGACACTCCACTTTTTTAAAAAATAGTGCCATTCCTAATCGTTGCTATACAATAATATCCTCATATTGCTCAGGCCCACTGTAATTACCACAAAGGACCAGCAGTTGCTAATAGATGACAAGACTTTGCCACTTCCTGAAATCTAAAATCATATATAAAAGCCCTTATGTCCTTCCTAACCTGTATGCACTTTCTTTAGGGGAAAACAAAAGATATTTTGAAGAATGATTGTTACCAAACCACTTTTGTTGATGGGAGTCAACAAACCAACTAAACATGTTTGGCAAACAACATTTTTCAAAATATCTTCTTTTGTGTTCCTCTGAAGAGAGAGCATACAGGTTAGGAAGGACATAAAAGTAAGTAAATGATGAGTCTTTCTTCAATATTTACCAAATGTTATAGCATACTGAAAGATGTACTTACCTCTGAATAAACTCCAAAGTAGTGGCTGCTTCCACTTGGTACTCGACGTTGAGCACGTAGTAGCAACCAAAGTGAACAGCAAAAGCTGAAGAAATGGTAGGTCAATCGCAGGAAAGCGGAGTTAGCCTTCAATCGGCAGCATCCATTTTTTGTTTTGTAGATCTGGATCCTCTGAAAATAATTAATTAATAATAGCGTTTGTTATTTGATTTTGGTGTAAGTAACAATATTTAGATGTTAGAGCTTTTCTCAATAATTTGAAATCTATCATTTTAAAGTGATAGTTCATATGTCCCCAAAATTCTTTCATCATTTACTTACCCTTGTATTGTTCTAAGCCTGTATGAGTTGATTCTGTTGTATTTATTAGTACACAAAAGAAGATATTTTAATAATTGATGGTAAGCACGGTTGATGGTACCCACTGACTTCCATAGTAAGAAAAACAAATACTGTGGAGGTCAAGGGGTATTGTCAACTATTAGATAACCATCATTTATCAAAATATTATCTTCGCTCAAGAAATTTAACTCATGCAGGTTAAGAACAACACAAGAATAAG